>NC_089316.1:2334242-2391742 GCF_036669915.1 Pocillopora verrucosa | reverse complement strand
CATGGCTTTTTTTGTTGTTTGATAGTTAATATAAGATGTACATGTAGTGTAACATTAATTGCACAAAATGTGAGTATTGCACCTCACCATAACCACAATATCTACATCAATCTTCAACGAGTAACAACTGTGTATACCTGGTATACATCATTAAAAAAGAAAGTTACATGACGAAGAGGAAGATAGGATATAACAATGATCATTGAAGTCAAAGAAGATGACAGTTATATCTTGATGTTTGGTTCTTGTCTTAATCTTTATTTTCTTAAAATTGTAAACTTTCTAAATTAAATTCATTCTTCCTTTTTAGGCCTTGGCTAAAGGTCTTAAGTGCAGCAGTGCATTATTCAGACATGAAATTGGTGAGTTACAATCATAATCATTTTTGTTAATTCACTTCCTTCACTTCAATGAAGTAATTGGAGGAATTTACATAATCAGGATTCAGTATTTCAGTTGCAGTAACTGTTATGAAATTCCGTAGCTCACACAATTTGCGTCTGATTCTATCTTTGTAGCATACGTCCTTGGTCAGATGCAACATGAGGCAGCCATTCCACAGCTTATAGAGGTGGGTCATATATTTGCAATCAAACTCCACAACATTGTACAATTTGTCTGTTTGAACATGTTCACTTTGTGGCATAATTTCATCAGTCTTGCTTTTCAATCTCTCCTATTCCACAATTTCCCTTCTTCACTTTGCCATCTGTGATAACCACTTTGATTTCAAATTCAAATTACTCTTAGCAAGTTCTTCATATGGGGACATTTCTCTGCTAATAAAAAAACTGACTTAATCACAATTTTTTCATCAATAGAATCTTGAAGATTTAAATGAAAACCCGATGGTGAGACATGAATGTGCTGAGGCACTTGGTTCAATAGCTAAGGTTTGTACATTGTATGTTGGAAGCAATTAATTTAGTAATTTAAATGATGTTGAGATTTTACGCATTTTCTCACAGAGAGAATTCCACATACATGTAGTGTTCATAATTATCATGCAATTAACAATTACCAAACAGTTTAGTTTTATGAAAAACGAGTAAGACTGAGCTTTAAAATGTTGCATGAAAGAGGTGAGATTTTGTGCATGGCTTAAAAAATTGCAATTATTATAATTTTAAGCTCTTGATAACTGTCTTATAATAGTTGATTCCTATTTCAATACCACTCAAGTGAAAGAAGGTTCACTAAGGGTAGCTAAAGATTTGAAAGGTGGATGACTTTCATAAAGGAAAGTCCATTTTTTTAATTCCTAAGTACTTCAATAGGGTTATGGTGGAATCTTTCCATAATTTAAAAACCCTTCATCAGCAGCCTTTCAATATGAATAGTTCATTTCTTTCAGTATCCACTAATTTTGTGATTGTTTCTTCTCAGGATCAGTGTTTAACAGCCTTGGAAAAGTACTCAAAGGATCAAGAAAGAGTTGTGAAGGTTTTTGTCCTCTTTGGAAATGTTGATCACTAAAAGTGTAATTTTAACATTCAAACAGCAGTGTAAGTGTTAAATCTACTCTTTCATTTCCTTTTTCAGGAAAGTTGTGTCGTGGCTTTAGACATGTATGATCATGAGCACAGCAGTGAGTTTCAGTATGCTGACTCACTTGTCAAAATCAGTGAACAGTAAAAAATGGACATAAAAAGTTGCCATTAATAGGTGATGTACATCATCATGGCAAAGTGAACTAGCAACCAAGAGCTTCAGACAAGCTCTTAACCCTTTAACTCTCAGAAGTGATCAACATGAAACTTCTCCCTATAATATCCTTATATATTATCCAGTAAATAGGTAATGAGAATCAGGTAGAAGTTGCCGTCTTGATTTAACACCAAATTCTCATTAATAATTTACAAGGCAATGTGTTGCAGCAAAATGGGAGAATTAAGAATCAGATCTTGGGAGTTAAAGGGTTAAGAGGCTTCTCAACTGCCACATTGCCACAATGCTGTTAAAGATACTATAAAGAGAGTCAAAGATTAAGAGAGACAATGGTTCTGACTGAGTATCTGACACTTGCATCTAATTTCTCCTTACAATTTCACCCCTGAATTATACATTTAGGTCACTAGAATAAAGGAAATAATCTTCAACTTAAGAAACTGTTGATTGTAAAACAAATTCTCCTTGTCAGTACCTTCAGAAATGTATGGAGAACAGTATGAAGAATATGTATACTGATCTCTGTATGTAAAGGCTTAATTATAGCTTCCTTGCCCCATTTTCTTGGAAGATGAAATCATTTCTGTTCAAACAAGTACTTCTCCACGACAAACAGTGTCTGTTAGTGTGTGTCAGATTTTTGGTCACCAGAAGGGAAAAAAAGACCTTTGCTGTTTCCTCTTGCCTAGCATCATATGCCAGTTTTAACACTAATTGTCTCTGCTGACCTGAAACTGGCCAGGTGACCAACATCAACAACATTACCACCACCAAAGAACTCACATCAGACAAACATTCAATTCTGAATAAAGTTAACTTGTTATTACTTAATAAATATTGTCCATCTCAAAATTTTAAGATTAATATAATGGTAATATGACTGAGTGAAGTCCAATTCAATCTGTAATCATATGAATGATTAACAAACTAGGCCTACTGCAAAATAGGAGACTGATTTGTTTATCATGAGTATGATTACAGACAAAATTGGACGACAAAAACTTGTTACCAATTAATCAAAACTACGACAAAATTTGAGACGGAACCAGACATCTGTTATACGTGTTCATGAAAAAAAACAACAGTCACCTTGGCAAAATGCAAGACAACAGCAAGTGCACATGATGCATTCTGTCCACTTACATAGGCATGGTGTTTTACTGTCCCTTTAACTGTGCTATTAACAATGTCCAATTACAAGCATGAAGCATACACCATCCTATTACTGCTCAAATGGGGCAGGTTATAACCAATCATGTTCCAGAATTTTGTCATAGTTTTGATTATAAGTTAAAAAGAACAGAACAGCATCATAATGAACAGATGAAAAAAATGTACCTCATTTATTAAATGAGAACAGGTTGATGTAAGGACATGTTTATCACTTGAATAGGAAAAATGAAACAGAAATTAATTCAGGAAGTCCATTTATTCCAAGTAATCCTTCAAAATATAAATTTGCAGACTCCAGTAAAAAGGAAATACATGGCATTTAGTGAACTATTAAATTGTTGCCAAATGTATTAAGGTTCAAGCAAAACCCATGCACCATAACATGAAAGTTATATTGTTTTCAATCAGTTTCCAGCACTGTTGAGTGTGTACATTTGTCTTTTCCCTATACTTCCTACGGTGCAATAGTTATGATGTTAAAACTTAATAATGCATGTTGGCCAACAAGACCTTCATTTTGTTCAGTTTTCGTTCTTGAAGAAAACAAAATGGTCTAATCTAAAAGAGTTCTTGCTCAAGACTCAAGGTTTGATCAGCAAACATGGCAGAAAGTTATTTGCCTTATATTTCATTGTAACAATGTCCAATAAAAGTGTGTTGTATTTTCACGTGAAAACATTGCTGTGCTTAGTGATGACAGTTTGTTCTTTGAATCCATGGGGTGTGATCTGCATGTTAATTCCCCATCTACATATTACACAATTCCAAGCAAACCAGTGATGATACTGGGGAGACTGTAGTGAAACAACACCAAATTTCTCCATAACAACCAGGAAAAATACATAGATATCAATGAGGAGAAAAAGCTTTCAGAAATTGACAGTGAAAGGACTGATTAAGCCTCATGTAAATCACTGGTAAGACAATTTGCTCAAGTTCCCTCAATCACTGGCTGTCAGCACTGCCATTAAAAAAAAGAAACTTGGTGTCACTAACTGATTTCTTTCTGTTAAAATATTAAATAACTTCCCTTGGTACAATTTGTTTGCACCTCATAACCAAAGAATATGAGTTTTCTACTTTAGCACTTATTGCTATTAAGAAAAAAAATAATACTGATACAGAAATCAAAACTAGTAAAGTTAAAAAAAAAGGTTGGTAACTTCTGTCTAATGATCCCACAGCCCCCAAAATACAGCCTGTTAAATTAGAAAAAGACTACAATATGCCCAAACTTAAATGCAGAAGTTTCAAAATTAGTTGTTGCAGACCCTGGCAGCACTGTATGCTAATCCATCCTCAATGTAAAATATATATGATTTTAACCAGAGCATCATCAAACTGAAAAAAAAAGAGAAAATAAAACAATAAATTACATAAACAATGGTAACAGAATGGAGTGGAGTAAAATTAGGGGACAATCAAGAAAATATGGAATATCATGACCTGAGCAGTTTTTTTTTCCTTTTTCATACCCTTCAGCATACCCAGGATCTTTCAACACAATCTTATAATTGGAATATAATGCCAGTTAGTACCTCAAACCTCTTAGCTGACCACGCTTGAAGGGACACAGAGTGGCAACTAAAACAGTCACTGATCCACATAATTAGAAGATAAAACAATCTCCGACTAAACATGTCAACAAAAAGAAGAGCTCATTGCAGGAAACCTATACACTGAGAATCAACTTTACATCAACTCTGATAAAGTGATTTTAATCACTTTATCAGAGTTGATGTAAAAGCTCTTGCATGCACATATGCTAAGGCTAGACTAAGTGTAATTGCATTAGCAATGTATGATGTAGTCTGGAAGTTCAGTCTAGACAACCAAGCAACCTTCTATACCATAAATAACAGCTCACAAAGCATGAAGAGGATTTTTGGTGTCTAGGTTTAAGGGAATGCATAACAACTTTAAGAAGCATGCAAACGTAAGAATCGGCTGCAAATACATTATTCTTACCATGTTGAACATTACGCACTAGCCAGCTCTGGGGGCAGTGCTGCTTTAGGATGCTTGCTCTCAAAGTGTTGCTTGTAAGTTTTAGGGTCAGGCATCTGTGACTGAATTGAAAAGATAATCTTCTCAGAAATCATACTTTTCAGATATTCAGGCTTCAAAATTTCTTAGCTGTGTTCATTACTTTGAATAAAATTTGTTATTTGTCTTTGTCCACTGGCATACATGTAGGTTCTCAACATGAAAAATCTTTTCTTGACCCCTTATGTTAGGTTAATAACTTCTTAACTCCCAGGAGTGACCTAGAGAGAATTTCTCTCTACATAATCACTTCAATATCAAGCAGACAAGTAATGAGAATAAATAAAAAAATTTAATAAAGTGATTATTAGTTGATCCAATGCCAAATTCTCAGAACCATCGCCATAAGTATTGTAGTAGAGCAGACAGAGGGGAGAATTAAAAATGAGATCTTGGGAGTGAAAGGGTGAAAAGTCAGCATTTTCTGTACCTTGCATACAGTGCATGTGAAGACTAACGCCTTCAGTGCTGCTGACTTTTGATCATGTCCTTGGGCTTTCTTCAACTTCTCCTGCTTCTGGGCATTTTTCTGTTGGGACTGAAACTTTTGGTGACCACGAGCCATTTCGAACTGATAAAAATTATAAAATAATATTAGCAGTCATTGATTTACAGAATTTTCTTCACAATGCAGTATGGTAAAGGTAATTATCGTCATATCCATTTGCTATGTAATTATTTCCCTCTTGGTGTCTCAATTGGGAAATTTTCATTATTTATTTATCACATGGTTTTCATATTGCTGTACGTCTGCTCAGTTTTGGATCACAGGAGACATCAAAATGTGGTAACAAAAAGGTGGCACACGATGCTTAGTGTACCACCAATCTTTAACCACATTTTGATATATTCTACAATATGTTACAGTAACCGTACAGAGCCACCCCAACATGGAATCTATTTATTTTACATAATACAGAAGCAAATGTCAATAGCGATGTCATCCATGTGTCTGTCCTCCTATAGATCATAGGTAAGAACCAATCAGAATGCACACGTACAGTAGCCCATTTTATAGTGGTTTGCCAAGCCTTTGAATAGGAGTGAGGCTATAGTTGATCCTGTTATGATACAAACCTTGCTGCTTTTCAAACGTAAAGTACTTTAATACCATGCTAACTAGATACTGGTCTCTAACAAAACATAGTCACCTTCAGCCTCGCTCTAAAACAAAGGCTAGGCAACTAAGTACACAACTGTAAAATGGCCTATTCCAGCTTATCATATAATTTCATGTTTTCTTTTTTATCGTTCCATACGCGTGATTTTAATTTGGCCAAAAAGTCTTTCTCAAAAATCGGTAACCTAAAAATCTAAAAAATGACTTTCCAGTCCAACTAATTTAAAAAGAGACATCTAGAGGCACACTCTGTGTCTTTGTAAAAAGGCAGTGAAAATGAGGGTAGAAGTCTGAGTCAATACAGCAAATCAAATAATTCCTGTACCAATACTTAATCTGGTTTGAAGTCCAAATTGTTCGAGTAAGCCAACTGATCATGCTAAAACCAAAATCATGACCATCATTAAAGGTAGTACAGTTTATTCTATCACCGGTTAAATATGAGAAAACACTACTAATTCTGAACTACGGAAACGACGGCCATTTTTGGCCCCGACTTAATGAATTCTTTGAAATCAAAACTTTCAAGCTCTTTCTTGGCATCTTCCACCTACCCCCAAAAGAGAAAATATTTAAAAATTTATTTTTACTGGTACCTACCTCAAAATATGTTGGTGATTTAACCTAAAACTGAACGGCAAATAAAAACAATTTACTAAGCATGTACCTTTCTATACTCTTCGTTGATTCGAATGAATGACGTCACAGTATCCAAACTTCTTTCCAGGCTACCCACAAGGAACGCCTCGTAGAAATGTGACTCAGAGGTGTCTTCGTCCAATATCATCGACTGGAAGATCTGGAGAAATTGAAATTAGGATTGGAAATTCAACCGTAGGGCAGGTAGTATTCCTTTTTGTAACAGGGAGGATATGGAAAGATTTATGGGCTCTAGTTTAATTTTTGCACCTCAAATGAATTCGAGCTGCTCTTAAACAGCACGTGAGGTAATAGTACTGTCGCCAGTTTGTGTAACCATCTGACAGATGTTTGATGCTTGGAAATTGTAAGATCATCGCGTTGAAAAGATGAACCACAGGTCTAATTACGTAGCTGCTCGTGCAGTTTTATCTGCTGTGACTGTTTTTTCTTCTCTGTCGTCTTTGGCGCGCGTTAAAAAAACTATTATTTGGAGGTTGTATTGGATCCAATAATAAATGGTGACTAATCAGCTGATACATTTCATTGATGGAGAACATAAATTCGAGAAAGATAGATAGAGTAGGGAAAGAATGGGGGGGGGGGGGGAGGATCACGTGAAAAGTGAAATGAGAGGCCTAGGTTTATAAGATAGTGTGAGTAGTGTAGGAAAAGTATGAGTAAAAGCATTTTAATAGAGCAATGCATCAATTTCTTCAAATATATTTGGAAGTCACACGAGAAAGGTATGTTAAATATGTTAGAAGAGGCACAAACCCTTCCTCTCCTCCCCCTCCCCATCCCTTCATGTATCACTTCTTCATAAAACTTGCACGGATTAGTAACTATTGGACAGAGATATTTCCAAAAGAATATTAACACTTGTAGATCTATATCACACACAGAATTCTTGATACCCCTCCTAACCTGTCTTTTTTTCTGTTTGAATTTGTCTTTTTCAGTTGAAGAAAGGGTCACAAGTATTAATTAGGCAGTGTCAATTGGAAGGTAAACATTTAGCAAGATATTCCTGCAGGAATCGCAACATCCAATGAGCTTAGCATGTCACAGATTGATCAGCACATCACAGAAGTGGCTGAGACAATTTTTTTGGGTTCACAATAAACAAAGACATAAAGGTGAGGTACATAACCTGCTAAAGTTTTCACAAACACATGACCTGAAACTCATGGTGTCAGCAAGTAGTTTTCCTAACCACTCCTCTATACTGTTGAGGCCATAACCACACATACATGTCTGAAGATGTTTGTCAACATATATGCATGGTGTATTTATCAAAGCCCTCAATACATATATGGATAATGCCAAAAAAAAACATATTTGTGATGAATGAAAACTCCAATCAACTTAGCCCTTTACGCTCTCTACAGAATTGGTACTATAATACTGATGAAGGGGATTTGTGCGACAATCAGGGGCTGCTAAAATTGATGATCATTTACTATATTCTCATGACCTTTATATTTGATTCAAGAGTGAGAATTATGGAGAAATTAGAGGCAAGTCACCCTTTGGGTATATAGGGTTAACATATCAATTGAAGGGTACATTTAATCTGAATTGACCCCTACCATGCTTTGAACACTCAAACACCCTCTATCCATAGTGTATAAGTCCATTAATTCTTGTCTCATTGGTCGCAGAGCATGCATATGAGTTGAACTATCAAATGTACTGCGTAGTAGGGATTAAACTAACTAAATAAACCTCCATTAAGAAATCCTTTTCATTTTAAGCTGAAAGTGCTAGTAAATAATTAGTAAATGAAATAATTTTGTTAAGTATCTATTTTCAGGCCTGTATTCACATCCAAGTATAGAGATATCATCCTGAAAATAATCACTATGTGTGCTTTTTCTTTCTTTTCTTTAATTTGCAACTTTTCTTGCTAATTATAGGCTGTGTGTCCCAGTTTTCCTCATTTGCCTATGTCTGGGGAGCTGGGGATGGAGGTCAGTTGGGGACTGGTATCCAGAAGCACAGTCCAGTGCCAATCAGGCTTCCTCTTTCAGCTGAGGTAGCTTTTTATTAAAACTGATTCATTTTTTTACTTAATATTTAATTGTAAATATATTTTTAAAAGCTCATATTACCATGTTTGTGCAGGTCTCTCACATTGGTTGTGGTTATGGATTCACAGTAGCAGTTGAAGCAGGAATCCCCAGGCTGTGGACCACTGGTTTAAACACATTTTCACAGCTTGGAAGACCACAGACATGCAGTGATTTGGAAAGTATGATGTGTATTACACTTCTTTCATTGTTTGATCAGGTTGAGCTGCTTTATGGGACTTAACATTGGCTCAAACATGTTAATCACAGCTTAATGGAGACATAGGAATGAAAGTGATTATTTTTATCACATAATAGTAAAGAGCACTAAATAAGAACTATTTTTAAATGTGTACAAGTTGTATGTGCTTCCAGGCAGAATTGAAATTTAGTGTAACATTATCTCTTGGGGTTCAATATTGTAGACTTAACTTACAACAAGCACAACTCATGGATGACAACATGTCTAGGAATCATACTGAGATAACAGTTGCAGAAGACGAGTGCCCTCACCACACTGACTGTGCTTCTCAAGATTCTTGATTTAACTTGAGAAATGTGTTAGAACATGGTGTTTTGTGTTCAATCTCTTGTGCAGTTGAGTCTGTTCCAAGGTCTGTTGGTCTCCATACAAATATACCTTTATCAATGCAAGTCCAGCAGATTTCTTGTGGAAGATCACATTCAGCCATATTATTAGACAACGGAGAAGGTAATTTTGTTATGTTACTGGGAAAGCAATAAAATAAACTATACAAGTTGCTTACTACAATTTATTCGTAGGATTGTTAGTGGGAACATTTTAAATAAAAAAAATTAAAGATTGCACAACTCATACATTGACTGGATGACAATGACTGTTATGGACTACATGTAAAAGAGTCATTTTTGGTATCAGGGTGAAGCTTGTCATGTTGATTGATGTGAACTATGTGAGTTTTCTGAGATCAAATTGATGACTTCATGGATAATGTCAGAGTTTGTGGCTTCTTTCCAAAAGAACTAACAGAAAGTCTGGAGGTCATGGAATTAGGTAATGAAAGATTTGGGTGTACTGTGATTTAAGTTTATAACCATCATTGTCTGTTAATGTTGTTATGCAGTCTGGACCTGGGGTGGAAATTTCCATGGACAGTGTGGAAATGGAAGCAAAGAAGCAAGATCTATTGAAGAAATTACCAAGATACCTAATATTACAAGTAAGATCAAACAGGTGAGTTTGGATTGGAATTCTATTTGTTGATTTGCATGATGAATTGTATATGTCATATTTTTTCAATTTTGTTTCTTCAGATAGCATGTGGCTTGGACCACACCCTTCTGTTGTCAACTGATGGCACAGTGATGTCCTGTGGGTGGGGTGCTGATGGACAAACTGGTACAGGCTACAATTCTACTATCAATGCTTTATTTCATTGCTCCAGTGTAAAACATGTGCAAGTATAACTCATGAATGCTCCAAAAAACGTGTTCAGTAAGCCTTGTGTTTTGTGTGCTGGTCTGATCTATGGATGGAGATCAATGTGTGGTGTTCTTCATCAAGAGTGGAGCTTTAATGTCAGAAATTATTTGAACGCAGCTTGTTAACCTGCAGTCAAACATGCTAGCATCTAAGCCAACACATTTCTCCAGACTTATTGACTCTCTATGCGATTAAGTATCATGGTTATAACACTACACCATCAACCCTTTCAAAACTGTCTTTAGAATTATGGTTTACCAACTAAAACAGACTATTCGTAATAGATTTCAACCAGTACTGCACCATATCATCTGTCAATAATAGCTTGGACCAAACAAAATGATCAAAGTTCACAGATAGATTGAATGCAACAATCTTAACTGACCCATGGTGTGGGCAACTTGATAAAACCAGTCAACAAAACCAAATGACCTTGATTCTTACAGTCACTGGCATGACAGCAAAAGCAACCAACTAAGGATCAAAAGCCAGACTTAAAACTCTACAACAACAATCAGCTCCTTCCTTGACTCTGATGATCATCATCACATCTGAGCAATCAGATCAAACAATCAAATTGGGTCATCTTTCCTTGATTTTTAATTTCCAAAGGTTTGAATCATTTTGAAGATGAGGCAACATGTAAGATCCTCGAGGGAGAACTGAAAGATGTGAGGATAAAACAAATTGCAACTTCAGGAGATTGCTGCTTGGTACTATCAGGTAATGGGTTTTTGAGCCATTGAATTATTTTTTATTCTCCTAACTGGTACCTACTTATTTCGTCGTCAGCTAGTCTGGAGAATTCAGCGCTTTATCAAAACAATACGCTCAGTTACACAGTGCAGTTATGGCTATGCACTAAAATTATTTTATTTTACAGATGAAGGTGAAGTGTTTTCGTGGGGAAACAACGAATATAGACAGCTTGCTGTTGATAAAGAAGATGAACAAGTATGTCTGCAACACATATTCTGATAGGTTTATAACATTTACCAATTGAAACAAACAATTATTTAGCCAAATGAACAAAGGGGGTAAGTTTCTAAAGAAACTGTGATGCAGCGTCGGTGGGAGAGTAGAACAGGGTAATTTCGTATTATCAACCGAGTTGATAACGTTCATTGGCCACCGTAAAGAGTTTAAAACCTGACGTTTCGGGCGTTGGCCCCAATCGCCCTGACGAAGGGCTAACGCTCGAAACATCAGCTTTTAAACTCTTTACGGTGGCCAATTTACGTTATCAAATCAGTTGATAATACCAAATTACCTAACTATTTAGTAAGTGTAGGCTGAAGAAATCCAGTGCACTTGTCTCTTATGAACCTGATAATAGCCGCAGCTTACTGGCGAGTTCTCTTTAACTCAATGGTAGAGCATCTCAGCTGGAAATCGTCAGTTGTGGAGTGGATTTCGACTCCTTGCGTGCACCTCATTATTCCCTTAAAAACACGCTTGTGTCAAAACGAACAATTTCTCAGTATTTTTGACAGGAAACGCGTCTCTACGAATCTCGTGCTTGTGTTAGCTCAGATGCTGTACATTATTGTATAGTTCTATCTTCCCGTGGCTGTAACTGTATGTTTGATCTGCGTTCTTATTTTTGATGATGTTGTTTCTCTATAATTTCCATTCATTCACTTGTAATTTCTGTTGTTGTCTCTTTATTTGTTGTCGCTAAGTTTGCAGTCCCCATGAGAGCAACTCTGCTGAGAAACCTTCCACAGGTTCAACAAGTTGCCGCTGGAGGTTCATTTTGTGTAGCTCTCACTGGTAAGTAAATCACATTACGGCATGTTTTCAAACAGAAGAAAATCCACCGTCACAACAAGGATAATATTCTACTAAAAAGTGGTTGCCGAATTTAAGATTTATCACAACACAGCAGCATATTAACTGTGAGTCAGTAAGAACCCTCGTTCTCCCTGATAAACGAGAAAGAAAAGGGAAACTCGGAGGGTATACTTCAAATTGCCAAATCATAGTAGTTACCGAACCCGTACTCAGTTATACAACTGTATACTCTTGTAACCAACCAATCAACATTTCTACCAGCTTCATGACAGTCTTTCTCGAAACTTTTTATTAGTTTCTCGATGATTCAATCTATGGAACCTCGCCCTCACTGCGATTTTTGTCATCTTTCTCCTTTCCCTCCACCAATTAGTCACTGGAGAACTTTACAGTTGGGGATATGGGGTCCTCGGACATGGTAAAGAAGTTTCCTTTTCAAAGAGGCCAAGAAAAATCGAGGAGTTCTCCAGCATAGATGACGCTGTTTCAACCTTGATTTGTGGCCCTGACAGTTGCGGTGTGGTAACAGGTTTGTATTAGAAAAACATTTGGGATCATGTCTAATGAGCGCACCTCGGTCTCTGGTGCACTGCTGCCACCCCTGGAATGCCACAGTGTGATTCATTATAGATACTCCCTCCCCCTGCAAATCATTCACCTAGCATGTATTGGTACTCCTGGGTGGAGAGGAGCACCGTTGGAGTTTGATGTCCTGACCCCCTTCCCCCCCCTTAAAAAAAAAAAAAAAGACGTTAGGCATCTGAACCTCTTCCTCTAAGGTCCAACGTGCTAACCACGAGATCATCACGTGTGCAATTTCTTTTCACGCACACGCAAATGGACGTATTCCCTCTAGAAAACGGAAATGCATTTTCTAGGTTGCTAGATAGATATCCTCATTTTAGTATAACCATAGGTCGAATTTGTTTGATATTTATTCGAAATCATGGCTTTGCTGCGGAGACTACCTAGTTTCGTTTGCTTCTAGAGTTGGTTAGGGTTAGTTATACAGTTTGTTTTATGTCACACCTTCTTCTGTAATTTCAAATATATCCATATATCCATATTTCCCAATACACTACTCCACAGTTACAGTTGTTTAATTTCGAAACATTGACGCACTAGGAGCCCCTAGGAAGCAGTCAGATGCACGACATTAGACAAAACCGGGACTTAAGTTGATGAATTTTTCGTGAGTCACATTTCTTTTTGTTCTCAGAATCAGGAAACTTGTACACCTGGGGTAGGGGGTCATTTGGGAGACTGGGTCTTGGCTCCACACTCGATCAATGGACGCCTAAAAGGGTGAGTAGCACTTAGTAAGCATTAGTGACCTGGCCTTGCAAGTTGAGTCTTAAAGTAAACCGAACGGTGGTACGAACGGACAGACGGAACGACGGACTCATCATTCGACGAATTTTTTCGAGTTCCTTTGGCTACGTTTTGGCCTGTTAAACTTCTTGAGCGAGATTTAGGTGAAACCCTCTTTTATTTCTGGATTTTCAGGTGGAAGTACCGGGCAAAGTAAAGGAAGTGACGTGTGGCTTAGATCACATGGCAGTCATAGTGGCATGTAACTAGTGCAACTTTGTCACGTGAAGAGCGTACGTGGGAGTGACTTCGCGCCGGAACATTGGCACAAAAATGTTTTCATGAATTGAACCTAGCTGTTTCGCTGCCAGTGAAGCAAGAGAAACGTAGCGGCGGATGTTTGAAATATTAAAGGAAATATCAAAAGTCAGGGAAGATTTTCAAGAGATCATCACTTGCATGAGATTTGTATTCTCATTTAAATTATTACAATTTTCTCTTTGCTTAACAGAAGCTTTCTTAGACGTGTGTAAGAAAGTCTAAGAGGAGTCCTCACTATTTCGCAATTGTTCTTACGTGGAAAACCTACACAGGCCTTAACCCTTTAACTCCCGAGATCTCATTAGTAATTCTCCTTAATGTCTGTCATACAATTCTTATGATGTTAACTTGGAGAATTTGGTATTGGATCAACTAATAATCCCCGAATTGATATCTTTCTTTATTCTCGTCACTTCTATGCTCGATATTGTATTGATATTGTAAGGAGAAATTCTCTCTTGGTCACTCATGGGAGGTAAAAGGTTAAGGGCCTTCTCTGAGATGCTGTTAAAAAGTTATGCGTGAATAGTTCTGTTGCATTCGGCAAGAAGAGGAGAGAGGAATTAGATGTTATTTTTAAATTCTCTCCACTCAAAATAAACAAAAGAACAAAACAAAAACAATCACTTATGATTACAGTTTGGTAATATTCTAACAATAAAGAATAATGTCCGAACATTAAAGACGCTACCTTAAAATCCGTTTAGTTTCAAAATGCAGAGAAATAAAGATTGAAGTGTTATTAATCATAACAACGTGAGAATTGATTTCCAGACTATGAGTTCTTTCCTACAGCGGGTATTTTTTATTCTCCAGAAGAGTTTGTGCCTATGTGCTGCGAGCTGTCAGTTATGCTTCTCTGTGTAGCTGTACTCGGACCTGGTGGAAGTGCACTGAAAGTGAACGAGAACAAGACTTAGGGAATTCTCGATAAGTGTCGAACGTTCAATGAGAGAAACTTCGGAGTTCTACTAAACCCCAATTGCGAAGTGATTCACCACCCTCCATTGACTTGGGCACTCATGTTACCCCCCCCATTTCCAATGAGGTACAATAGATGCACGTTTTATCTTTTTCTCTTTTACATCTGATCGGTTGATCGGTTCCTCGCCTTAGGTCTCATGAAACTATTGGAAACACCTTTTTAACTTGTGAATTGCGCGCATGCGCAAGAGCGAGTTGTAGATATGATGTGGAGAATGGACACTCACTCACTCGCTCGCTCGCTCGCTCATTGGTGGATTCCTGAAAATTTTTTTTCGATTTTAGGCTTTTTGGATGCATTTGATAGTTTTTGGCGAGTAATAAACAAACGAAATGGAGACCTTTGTTGCTAAGAATAGTGGTGGGGTGAAAAAGAAGCCAGTGATAATCTTAAAAGAGTTTGTTTTTTTTTTCGTTTTTGTTTCAACAAGCGGCGCCAGCGACTGGCAGGCGTGCGAGGATTCACACTGAAATAAGAGAACAACCTTTGTTTTTCATAAAATTGTAATTTACAATCCTTGAACTTCAATCCGAAGATTCATTAAAAATATCACTTACTCCGAAGCGCTAGGAGTTTACAGGTGTTCAAAACCTTTTTATGTTATGGCGTGAGATTGGGGACAAAATTGATAATTACATTTCGTATCGTGTGTTTTTCTGTGTGAAGCAACAGAAGGTGCCGGCGACTGACGAAATTACGGGTTAACACGAAAATCAGATAACACCTAAACAAATAATTTTGGCTACCGATTTTCTGTGAATTTTTAAAGAACAATTTTCTTTTAAGTTTCAAGAAAATTTGAAGATTCAAAATAAACTTTATGTACTAAAATGCGAAAGTTATACACCACGGAATTGATAAATAGGCCTGACATGAAATTCTATCTTGTTTTTGATTATACGTTGCCTAGCACGTGACCAAATTCTACCCAGGCGGAAATCCAAAATGACGGTGGCAGTCTGGGCTTAGTTATATCACTCAAAACTCTTTCCTGTTTGTCTCATTTGATAAAGAAGGAATCATTAATTTTTTCATTAAGATAGTATTGCCTTAATTTTCCAATATTTACAATGATAGACAGTAAATTTCACTTTTCAACCACATTTACTTCCAACCTTTTCTTTTGAACCAGAAGCAAAAATGATATATGTTTAAAAACATGACATCATCCACCCTTGTCAAATGTAATAGCATGATCATTTCAATTGTAATGCCTTCTTATCCCAACGTTACTTGGTTTTTTTTTGCTACATTAGCGAATACTGAACTACTGCTCGTACTCTAAATAACAAAATTCCCTAAACCAGATAACATCAAACATAATCCAAAAAATCATGTAAGTCATCTGTCAATTCACGAGTTTGCTCACAGAGCACTTTGATTGTACAAAGGTGCTTAGTCTGTGTCATTGGCTTCCTCGTCACAGGGTACGAGTGAAGCAGCAATTGGATATGACTTATTTGCCCAGTTTTTTTTGTCCTAACCAAGGACATCTCGCTTAGATTATAAAGATTTCACGGTTCTCATCCCCCGAAGATTGAGTGTGCTTTAGAGCTGCGCAACCAAGAAACCTTTAAAGTATTGCTGACCCTTTAGACGTCAAATGTTACTCTAAGCAGGTAACAGACAGTACAAACCTTGGGCTAGTTGATGGTTTCTGAATGGAAAAGGAAGCCTGGTCTCCGACTGCGCAGCATTCAGCGTTTATGTTTACGTCTTTGATGTTTTGCACTTGAGTAACGTGTTGATGATGCTCTGAAAGAATTGCGAGGAACAGGAAAAGAGAAAAGCTGAGAAGTCGTGAAACGCACGAGGGAAGTCTTTCTAAAGGGGTTAGTCTTTTCATGAATTCCCATCTATAAAATTTCGATGGAATGTTACATATAATAAAAGAACTCCTGAGGAGACAGTTGGCCTCCTTAAAACGGAAAATCCATAGACTTCACCCCTTGGATATGCCACAATGATTCTGCAGCATTGAAACCCCAGGAAAGTTAAAACTGTTTCCACTGCTACATTACCTATATTAATTTGCAAAGGAACTTGTATCTGCGACCGCTGATCAGCTAAAACCTGCACGAGATTACGTTCAGTAATTGGTAATGGTGCAAGAGCCGCTTGTCCATCTATCAAAACACCCATTCCTAGAGAAAAATTAAAGAACATAGTTATCACGAGGACAGTAACAGAAATTATACTCTGAGGTCAGGTCGCATCGCAAAGACACCCAAGGAATGCTAAGTTGCTTTATTCAATACACAGAATCACTCGTTCGTGGAATTGAAGGGGGGTGACATGCACTCATGATCAGTGTTTGTAGAACTTTAAAAAAAATTGCTGACCTACGAGGAATACTTACCACAAGTGCTGTCGGTATTCAAGGGAGCATCAGTGACAAAGTCTTGACTTTCAAGACAAAGTGCCGCGGATTTCCATTTGTAAACCAAGCGAAGACAAACACTCGTTTTTTGAAGTTCTGTCTCACGGGTGCACATCGTGAGTTTGCAAGGGACAACCTCTGACCCTTTCCAATCCACTTCATCCCTTAGTTCTCGTTTGAGCGCTGCGAGAAACACTAATAGGATCTTCTCCTCTGTAGAACAAAGAACCACTCTGATGTTGGAGGAGTTCTGATCCTTCAGCTTCCTCACGCGAACAGTAGAACTAAATGAAGTACAGCATTGGTCGAACGTTTCCTCCACAGATACCGGTAGTATGCTGATAATTGACTTGAATGCACCGGTATCTATTTTGAGAATTCTTCCTTCAACATTGATGGTTGCGACTGCGTTGAGCAGCAGATCTTGCCCCTTTTCTTTTTCAAAGAAGAATTCCTGATAGTACGTGTCACTTTCCTTCATGTACGTTAAGCTTCCCCTTTGGCACTGTACGGAGGAATCGTTCGAGTCAATTACCTCGAAACTCACCATTCTGGCTGGATCAAATCTGGCAAAGCGTATTAGACTAGCCGAAAGGTCAAAAAAATCACGCATAATCGCCTCGTCGACTTCTATTTCATCGGACACTATGTCTCTTACGCAAACCGAGAGCAATTCCAACCGTTTGTGCAACCGGGTTTCCTCTGGACACTTTAAGAAAAATGACTGTAAAATGTCCAGCATGGGAAGAATCGCTAAACTTTGGCCCAGCTTTCGAATACGCTCAGGTGGGTTGTTGCTGTTACAGTTTACCTCGCAAAGCTTTTCCACAATCTTGCAGACATGACAAACAAGCTTTCTGATTTTGTTGTTTTCCTGAGATTCTCGAACGCTGGACGCCATTGGCTCCAGTGTTTTCTTGTCTAGTCCTCTGAGACCACTGAGTACAGGAGGAATTGTCTTCTCGCCAAATATGACTTTCACGTCTTGAATGAGATCAGGAACAATCTCAGTAAACATTTTCACGACTGATTCATCATTCGATGAAATCAATCGTTGATACTTTACAGCTGTTCTTTTAGTAATCTTTTGTCGAAGTTCAAGGTGCTTTGCACAGTTATCGGATAACGATGCTCTATCGATGTCTTCACTTGAATTCTCTACTTGAATGCAACAATCTCTCACCATTGCTTTGCAAAGAGTTTGTATTTTTCCGATGAAAAACTTCATCAAACTAGTATCGTGGACTTGTAATTGCGCGATCTTCGCTGCAAGCTCTCTCAAGTTTCTAATGTGCATTTGGCCTCTTTTTGTCACTTTGTAGTCTAGACGAAATACAAATGCCAAAAGAAAAAAAAGATAAAGATTTATGTCAAATTGAGATGATGGATGAGAAGCCTCAAGAACTGAAGCTTGATATGGGGATTTATGGAATTTTTATGTTGTTTAGAAGAGGTTGTTCAGCTATCACTGAGCTAAAGCTCAACGGACCTTGAACCTTTTGTGACAAACTCATGGCTTGTTTTTGTTCCATTTATTTTTCTAATTTTGCTTTAGATTTTCCCCCTGTAATGACCAGGTGAGCTCTGTCATTTTGAAAAATTCGCAAAGCTGGCAAATCAATTTTAAGAGTATGATGCAGAGAACACGACGGTGACGTTCCATGCGTGATCAAGTGCATGGCTCTTGAAGTATTTGACTTATTATTTGAACGCACATGGGAAGAATGCTTAAAATCCCTCAACTTACCTTCCTCCTTTAAATCCGATAGAAGTGTTTTCAAATTAGCCATAGCATTAGCTGACTCAGTCCCAATCCAGGGTTGTAAGAGTATCTCTAATTGGACGTCCTCATCTTCCCAATGCTGGACGACGTCCTTAGAAACAACATGGGCGTCGGGAATCTGAAGCTTTTGGGCTAGAACGGGAATAAGGTTGAAAATTTCTTCCTCGACCCCCAACAACCGTTTGACATAGCCAAGTAGATCTGTAAATAGGTGTAGACGTAAAACAAGTTCAATTAACTCATCAACTCCGATATTTTACTTTTTCTTTTCGTGGCTTACGAGGCTTTCACTCTCACAGCGTCTAAGTTTGCTTTCCATAGATTGATCTCTTTTTGGCTCAAATCCAAGGTCTAGCTTTGCAACTCTTATTCGAAGATGCAAAACCTACCATTGGAGTCGCGAAAGCACGGGACTTGGAATTGTAACGAGAGGGTTTCAGATCACTGTGAATCTACAGAATCAGTCGTGCACCTGACAAGAGCCATTTACCGGGAGAGGTATCAGTATGAAAAGTGGCAATTTCTTTAATTTAAGAAGTATATTATACACACCTTGGGTTCGAAAGAATGACCACTCTATCCAGCCATCGTCCGATGGAAACTTTTCCTAACGTTAATTCGCTAAAGGGCAGTTTATCTGGCTATCATATTTGACCGAAGACTTACGACTTCTCAAAAACCAAAACATTGTTGAGATTAAAGAAAGAAGCAGGGAATCGAAAGAGGGCTGATCATATTGATATAATTTCGTTACCCTAATTACCATCATTTTATCATGTACACCAACCTTCTTCGGTGAACTGGCACTCCTTGAAGTGCCCATATTGACCTTGTACTTTTATTCTTCCGGATAATATCCCGTGATCATTGATTGCCCGCAGTGGGAATTTGATTTTTTCTCCAGTACTCCACCAGACAGGAGTTTCTACAGTAACACATGCCGTCTGCTTGCCAAGCACCTGGTAGTCTCCCGCGAGATCAACAGAGATTTGAAGTTGTTCACAGTTATATATACTCTTCGCGGAATGCTCGCCACTGGAACGCGCGCTCAGCAGTTGGTATCCGTCATTTTTCAGTTGCACGAAGGCAGAGGATTCGTGTTCTTTGTAGCATGGTTCGTGGAAGATGTCTTCACTCATGAATGCCAAAGCAAGCTCTGCGGGACTCTTTCTGAAGAAAGCTGATACTGAGTACTGAAATGGCATCAGATTGAGTCGTGACACAATCTCTTTGGCACTCATCCGAGTCAATGTCAGCAGATAAGCAATTTTGGAGAATCGATCGAGGTTAGTGACCATTGCATCTTCTGGCACATTTATAGTGGTGTTTTGGGTAATGTCCCGCCAGGAAATCGTTCCATCCTTGGCCTCAGTCCCATGTAACACCAGGACATCATGAAAATTAGAAACTCTTTGACTGATCTTAACCCTGGATGTTAGTGTTATTGGCTTCTTAAACAAATGGCCGTTCGGCAAGAGATTGATTATTGGTGCGCCAAATATGATGTCATTTTCAAGCCCTCTTTGCACCACTAAGCCATAGTACCTTTCAGGGTCCTCCAAAGTTATCTTTACCGACACTGGATTGTCAACAGCTCCGGATGGGCATAAGAGCTGTACATCATTTTCTGTGACTTTGCCACCTTTGCTGGTGATGATCCCAGATCCTCTGTTACTATTTTCCCTTCCTTGAATATCCTTAGGGTTGTTTGGAAAATCAACCTGTGACGTGGAGAGGTCTAAATCCGAATAAAAATAAATTAAGTTTTGTATTGCGTAGAAGAGCGTATTTCGTCGTTTAATCAGTTATTCCAATATAAAACACGCTAAAACAGATAAATTAGTCTTTAAGAAATCAAAGTTTGAATTTTTCTTTACGAGTGGCTGGTCTCGCTTATCTTGTCGAAAGTCACCAAGAAATCCCCTTCAGTACTCCCCATTTATTATTAATTATAATTTATTATTAATTATAATAATAACCTATTTAGACATTGAATAGCTTTCCTCGCCGGGATGACACTACCGGATTGCAGAACGTACAAAGAGTAAATTGATCGATCGAAAAGAACTTTTGGGCAACCCTCACCTTTTTCCTTGAGTAAATCACTCTCGGTGTGCACAGCTGTTTCTTCCTCTTTCTAAAAAAATTACAAAAGTCATTGCTTCAATTACCAAAGTAAACGTGGTAAAAAACCAAGAAAGCCAACACACTTGGACTACGACCTGTATGACCGCGTAAGGAAATTATTAGTTACTATGATGGATTAAGATTCTCCTTAGTTTATCCATTTTCATCGGAAATTAGACCTGTATCTAAATAACCGGGAATGAAAGAATGGGAACGAAGATTAGGATTCTCTTCAACAAAAGTAGCCATGTTTAGTATAAATTGTCACTTTTACTGTTGAAATATCTCCAATATTTCTAGTCTTTTTTTTGTGTGTGTAACAGTCTCAGTAGCAAAGTGAACTAAGATACTTACCTGTTTCGCAGGTAACTGGCGGTCAGCGGATGATTCTTCCAGAGTGCTTACAGCCGTGTGCTTGCTTTCAGTATACCTAAAATATACGTTTGGAATGCAGGGATTAAACAATTTGAAATATATGTAATCGTAGCGATAGATGCAAGCTGAGGCCCATTGCAGCAAGACATTAAGTTAACTAAAAACTCTTGTATTCTAACTGAGATACAGTTGTCTTTAACCCTTTAACTCCCATGGGCGATCAGGACAGAATTTCTCCTTGCTACATCAATACAGTATCAAACAGACAAGTGATGAGAACAAAGAAAAATATCAGTCAGGGAATTATTATTTGATTCAATACCAAATTCTCAGAACTAACATCATAAGAACTGTATGCCAGAGAGTAAGGAGAATTGCTAATGAGATCTTAGCATTTTTAAAAGATGAGCCAAGGTTGAACTTACGTTTTCTCTCTCTTTTTCTGGAACACAATACTTGTGTTTTCTCCCCGAATTGAATGCTCTTCTTCTCTAGCAGACTTTTCAGGAATTGCTGCAGGGTGGTCAACACCATATGAGATGCTACTCGGCTTCAACTCCGATCCTTTAAGTCAAATATAAGTTGTTAATGTTCATTCGGTCCAAAAGAAGATTCAATCCAATCTTTTACATCCATTAGCTAATCCAATGGAAAACTGTGCTTTCATTGACGTACCTGGAACAATCTTCAACTGCATAGACGGTTGAGAATTTTTCCCTTTCTCGCATTCCTGCAATGGTGAATTTAAAAAAAAATTCGTGTCAACATTAATTTTGATAGAGGTCAAACACAAGGCTCAGATTGGTGCAAGCATTTGACCATCAGATCAAGGTGATATCTTGTGCACGCTCATTTCTTATTCACAATAAGACCAGCTGCGAACTTGGAAACTTTAAGCCGCCAATCATAAAGGTCACACTGCACCTAAAACCACATGGAAATGGAGGAGTCGTGCACACAATTACCAGATTACACTCCTGTCTTATTAGAGAGTCAGTTGCTTAAGGAATCCTACTGTACTTTTTAAAAGTAGTACGTGAATAACTAGTTTTGATATCTTTGGAAGACGTATCCGTTAATGGCTTACATGCATCTTTGTTCACTTCCTAAATACATAAGACTCCTCATTCCTAACCTCGTATAGTTTCTGGTATTTCTCACTCTTTCCTTCATCACCCAGTTGTGTGGCTAAGCCTTGAAGAGTACAAAGAATGTCTTTTTGGTCCTGAGCAGACATGACAGTTCTCTCTTCCCATTGCTTTTCAAAGAATTCAAATTTCTCGCCTTGGAATTTCTTGTGAAGTTCCTTCTCACCAAGTACTTCACTTAAGTACAAAATAATTTGCAAGATTTCTTCACGCTGGTTTCGAGGGAGTTGCTGCAGATCTGGCGAATTCCAAGCCATTACATAAAACTCCAGAGCCTCCTTCCTGTATTTGCTTATCATTTTTTGGTCTTCAGACCTATTGAGCCGCTCGATGATCTGATCGATGATGCTCTTCTTAGCGTAGGAAAATTCTTTGTCTTCTTGCCACAGCCTTTCATAAAATTCCAAGGCCTCTTTCTGGAACTCGTTTTGCCTGCCGTTCTTAAGGACTTTCTCGTAGCTCTGTATAATGCGATCTCTCACTGCACTGTGGTTTCCCATCTCCAAGGATTTCTCAATTCTCCATGCCTCTTCTAAGAATTCTTCAGCTTCGCCTGATTGGTCTAAATTTCTGCAGATCTGTCCAACCTGAAATGCACTCCTCGCCGTGTCGGGATGGTCACCTAATATGTCTCGTCTTATCTCTAATGCATCCATTGCTGATTTGTAAGCTTTCTCAAATTCATTTTTCCATGCGTAAGCGTTGGCGATGTTTCTGTGATAAAGTGCCAAGCGCAAGATTCCCGAGCGTTTTAGTTGCTTGGAAAGTTTCAGAGCTTCTTCGTAACACGTGATGGCCTTGTCATATTCTTTTTGCATTTCGTAAACCGTACCTCTCTGGCCGATAAAAAATGGCAAATCCAGATGGTTATTTGAAGCTGAAAGAGCTTTTCTCATTTCATAAGCCCTTGTGTAAAATTTCATCGCATCGTGAAAGTTTCGAAGCTCATTGTAGCAGTTTCCAATCGCATTTAAACATTTCGTGGTACTTGTGTGGTTTCCGACGAGGTCTTCCATCAAATCAAGTGAAAAACACAAACTTCTGAGCGCTTCCGGTACACTTCCTTTTTTGTAAGAAATCTCGCCTTTGACGTACAGGTAAGTAGCAAAAGCAAATTTGTAAGGATCTTGGTTCTTTATCTCCTTATCTACTTTCAGAGAGGACTCCTCTGCGAGTTTCAAGATTTCAGTTGCCCTCTTCCATCCATAGATTTCAAGAGCTTGCATTGCCTCGTGGGATCTCACTTCCATGCGAAAGATGGAACCTGGAAAGTGCAATTTATAAAAATCAGCCTCTTAAAAAAATTTCTCTCTACAACCAACAGTAACTAGTTCTTTTTTTCGGACATCTCATCTGTGAAAATACAGCAATCAAACTAGTATCCCAAATGTAGGAGGCTAATAAAACTTGCTGCAAGGAATACTTCCATTGCACACTCATGCCCTACATCAAGGAAAAGCTATACCCAGGTCAAGTCTTTACAGTTCTAAGTAATCAAGAAGTAATCATTGCTCACACTAGATTATTCTATTAGCTATCGTGCAAGTCAAGTGCAAGAGAACTAATAGCGTATCGGGCAAAAATGGAAGCAGATATCAATTAAACAAAAACTTCTTCCCACCTTCTCTTCCGTCCTCTTCCGTTGCTTCTGTCCACGATTTGAAAATCTTCTCTCTCTGTTTGTTGTCAAGCATTGCTTCAAAAAGGTGGTAGATAATGGCCCTTTCATGATGTTCTTTCAAACGATGAAAATTTTCCGCTTTGAAGGGGAGGTCTAAAGCCAACTCAAAGTTAAGCTTGTTATGGTCAAAATACTCAAATGCACTTACGTAGTCTTCATCCAGCAATGCCGCGATAGATATCATTTTCGAAAAGTAAAGCTCGCGAAACCTATCTTTGGCTGCGTCGTAGGCCTTTCTGAATACTGGACTACCGGTATTTCCTATACTTCTCAGGAAGCTACGCATCAAGGGATGAATATCATAAAGGAGCTCCTTTGCATCAGGATCCACTGATAACACCGCGCTACTTCTCAAACCTTCTAGTACAATGACTGCTTCAGAAGACTCTACACCAAGGACAGAAGCAGCGGCTTCCTCAGAGAATGGATAGCAAAACAGCGATAATGCCACGGCAGATGATCTAAGGTTGATGGTTGGAAGGAAAAAGAACATCTTTCTTAGACAAGAGAGCTTTCCTTCACCAATCTCCTTACTGAGACTTTGCCACGCTTCTCTTTCCTGCTGATTCTGTACTGGTGAGAGGAAAGTTTCACCTTCGTCAGTCTCCGATGTCGTCAGTTCGTCTTCCACCATTCTAAGAAACTTCTCACCAGCTGCTATCTTTTGCCGAAGAGTGGCCGCCATGCCATTTAGAAGAAGTGGGTACCCTTTACACATGTCCACAATTTTCTCAATTTTTCCCATTTGTAAGACAGATAATTCTCCTGCCTTTTGAAGAATCAACTCTTGCGAGAACCCTTTCTCTAAAGCTTTCACTTCGTAGCAGTCGCTTTCGCAGGGGGTAAGCCCTTGGAAACGTGTCCTGGATATCAAAGCTACTTTCAATCTAGCGATTCCCTCATCGTCCTTCGCGTTCCTATCTTTGTCTTTGATAAGCGTTTGTAGCAGTTTAACCATCTTATCGTTCAGGGTCTTCAAAAGATCGCCATTTCCACCAGAAAAATTATCCACATTGTCCAGGAGTAACAAAACATCGCCTGGACTTTCCTTCCTCAGTTTTCGAAGTTGGTTGATGACTGGATTTTCGTCGTAAGTTAAAACTGTCCTTTTCGTGTCCAGTGCCATCATAATTTGAAAGTAAACGTCTTTCATCTCCGCAACCTCCCTCATGTCGACAAAGATGGACTGTCCTGGCCACCGCAGAGAAATTTCTTTTCCCAGGGTTGTCTTTCCCACACCACCGGAGCCATATAAATTGACGATTTCCTTCGCTCCGGTCAGTTTGGCCATGATTAAATTCAAATCGAGGTCTCTACCTTTTATTGCCTGTCCTGATACCTTTGGCTCACCGCTCTGGAGACGGCTTTTCTTGAATTGTTCGATCCTCTTTGTGATACCCTCCTTCTTTGATGATTTGCAAGCGACAAATCTCTCCAGCAAGGTTAAATTTTCCTCAGACAAAATTTTTTGAGTTGCAAACAGTCGGAGATGGGAATACAAATCTTGGTCTGTTTTAGCCTGAGAATTTACTTCTAGGGTGTTCTTTATGGATGCAACAACATCTTTGAGTTCTTCAGCAGTTAGTGCATCGGTAACATCTCGCAATAGTTCGTCAAAATGAGGCGAAATCTCTCCCAAAGTCGCCGAAGGTGCTTGAGGGGTCGGTTCCTGCGACGCCATCTTTGGCTTCACTATTGACATGATACTGACATGAGGCTCCACATACTATTTGACCCAAAGATGACACGATGAATTTTAGAATTTTCGACTCGCGGTAACTGTGATTCCCTATTATCAAATTTAAAGGCTATAGAGGTATGAATGACAATAAATGAATGGCACTAGTCGAAAATGTCTATCAGGTAACCACAACAGTCAGTCTTTGGTCGACAAAACCGGTTTTAGGATAATGTTGTCACGCGATTACCGAGGATGCAGCTGCAGTATGCAGATCTCGCGTCGCTTGTGAAATTCCACAGTCATTTACTGACGTCAGTGATTTGAAAAGCTGACTTAGCGGCAGGGTGATCATGACAAAACAAAAACAACGACCAAAGAAAGTCATTGCTATCGGATTTCTACCAGTGATATTCGTAGAAACAGATCAAGGTCATGAATTTTAATCAATTCCCGGAAAGACCATCAGCAGTTAGGTAATTCTCGGAATTATCCCATTGTCAGTTTGAGTTATTCAACGGTGACGTTGTATTATCCAATAAACCAGATTGCTTATATGAAGTATGTTTTGTAAAATACCTTAAATCGTCGATGGTTAACGATATTTAGTTTGTTCTTGGACTTAATTGCGCTTCCTTAATCAAGATATATTTATCAATGGGTCGGATTTATCGACAAGTGGTAATGATATTAGCGGGAGACATGGCTCTTGTTATTAGTAATCAAATCAAGTTACTCAGAAGTTACAAATGAAAACTGGTATGCATCCGAGAAATCTTCGGTTTGGATTCGAGTTCTAGCACAAGTTTTAGGTCAGTTCTCTATTCTTGTAAGCTGCTAGTTCGCCCGCTGCCTCCACAAGGCTGGTGTGTGTGTTTGTTTTGTTTTTTGTCAGCGCTGTAGGATTCTCGATCTCCTGACGATTTTATCTCCTTTTCTTTATAAACTTGAACGAAAATCCTTACTCCTTAATTTTCTGTCATCTTTCTTTTTCTTTTTTCTTTTTTGTATTGTTATAAGACACGAGGATGGTGCTCTAAGAGGGAGAAATAAGTGTCCATCGGGTCCACTAACGGCTCTAAAGAGATAAAGTAGGTCAGCGGATTTATTCATAATAACATGCACAGTAGGATTTAGCAGAAAAATCAAGAATCGAGTCGACGAGTTTAGACTAAGTAGTCCTGTTCTTTTGTGTCCTTAAACATCAACAAGCCATGATCTCAGGACTGAAGAGCAGGTCTCTTCTTTTCTCTATAAAGGTAAGAAACTATTCAAATTTCGCTGATGTCGCTCAGTTCGCTTTTACAGCTTCTGTGTCCATTTCTTTTCAGTCAACCGGGTTGGCGAGAAGTGCCTTACGATCGTCCGGTTGTAGGGCTTTTCATTTTAAAATTGAGGGAAGACGATCACAAGATGGTACGGCGAAGGGACAGGTTTGAAAGAAACTATTCTTTTTTGGGAATTATTTCGTAAACTTAAGAATTTATCGAGCGATGACAATGGCAAAGGCAGTCTTACATGATTTCGTTATGTAATAGGACATGATATTTACGATGCAGATTACGTTTCCGTGCGACTTGTCATGATGTAACGGCGCAGAGAAATCACTTTTGTTTATTGGGTATAAATGTATATTGGCTATATAATAAATATTTAAATTTGAACAAATGTGTTGGTTTTTTTCTTTTTGACCGCATTTTTGACACGAAAACGTTCAATTCTACTATGAGAATTGCGTGACAACAGTTTAGGCTGGCGGTCACGCTCTATTGTGGGTCCTTAATTTTCAATTTCGCTATAGAACCAGAGAAAAAATCGCAGGTTTCTATTATACTGGCTAGTATGTTGAAAATGTTTTTCTTGAGGGTTTTTTAGATAGTAATTATGGCAGTGTATGGAAATACATGATCGTATTGAGTATCAAAGTAATCGTTTGTCTTGAGGGTAAGATTTCCGCACAGCCCCATACTACATTATACATTCAGTTCTTGGATAGAGAAAACAATGACTAAAACAATACATTGCCACTGTGAAAACAGATTTGTTTTACAACAGTATGAGGCTGTGTAGAAATTTTACCAGTTTATTTTTAATGAAGTGTATTGGAAAACATGTTTCAACACACTTAAAAAAAACACAGAATGAAATAAGCCCCTTAGCTTCTTGAATTAATGAACATGTAGCTCCCCAAACAATAGTCATACATAAAATAGAGAAATGTGTCAATTTGAGGGAGCTTCTTGGTAGAACATTAAATTCTACCAAACAGATGTGAGAATTACCAATTGGAGTTGGGGAGTTCTAGAGATAACTTAGGAGAGTGTCATGGTTGCAGTCTAGTCATCACGATAATGGCAAATCATATTTTGAATATCCAAGTCTACTTGTGTGTTCAAATTAACTACTAGCATTCTTCTTATCTACCTGCAGTTATCACGGGAGTATCCTGTGGTAGACCACAGTTATGACGCTGTAGTTGTTGGTGCTGGAGGTGCTGGTTTACGTGCAGCCTTTGGTCTTGCACATGAAGGATTTAAAACTGCGTGTATCACCAAGCTTTTCCCAACAAGATCACATACTGTTGCAGCACAGGTTAACGCTTTTACTTAATTTAAAATCATATTTTAGAGTAACTTTCAAACTTAAACAGAGTCTATACAGGGCTTGTCGTTTACCATTTGTTTGAGTTAATCCCTCACACAAATAGAAATAACGTGTTATGCTTGCACTAGTTATTTGAACAATAGCCATCACCTTTTTGCTCATAAGGTATGATTACCTAATCCTAAGCAATGCACAAGAAAAGTTTGTAAAAATTCGGGCCAGGACATATGATTATCACCCTTTTCCCATGTTTTTCCTGCAGATTCCTTGAAGATTATTGTGTCAGCAATATATAATGAATCAATGTAAAGTGCAGTCAATTACTTTAACCCTTAAACTCCCAAAACTGACCAAGACAGAATTTCTCCTTACAATACAAATATAATATCAAGTAGACAAGTGTTGAGAATAAAGAATAATATCAAGAAAGGGATTATAACATGTTTTCAATTAAATTAAATGTCATCTACATGTATGCAGGATGTGCCCAAAGAATTCTGTTTTTATTTACTAGGGAGGAATCAATGCTGCTCTTGGAAACATGGAACCTGATGATTGGCGTTGGCATATGTGAGTTTGTTACCTTTTTATGGCGAGGAATGTAATTATCGCTACTTTCTCTGTTTTTATAAACATTCTATTCCGCTACGGGCATTCTCTTCCAGTTTCCCAATATTTATCTTGTTGGCATCTATCTGCTGAGAAAACACTTAGTGGTTAGTCTGTTTCAAAATTGACTCTTTTTGCATTTTTGTTTACACCAATTTTGCACATCCAATTCTGGGATTCAGCACTAGCTGTGTTATGCAGTCTTGGTCAAAACAATGTATTCAAATGTTATTCATGTTGCTGGTTTGTTTGGGGTTTTACATACAGGTATGATACAGTGAAAGGGAGTGACTGGCTTGGGGATCAGGATGCAATTCATTACATGACAGAGGAAGCACCAAAGTCAGTGATTGAGGTATGTGCTTCTCAAATGAATGTTGTAAATTGACCATTGTGAAGAGTTTAAAAGCTGACATTTTGAGCATTAGCCCTTGGTCAGAGCAATTGACGAAGGTCTAACGCTCAAAACCTTTACGTTATTAACTTAATTGATAACACTAAATTACCCTGTTATACTCTCCCACCGATGCAGCACCACAGTTTCTTTAGAAACCTACCCCCTTCATTTGAATTTTGTAAAGCCAAACTAATAATTCTAGCCAATTAGATCAAATAATACATTTGTAAGGAACCATGAAAAGCTTACAGTAAACTCACAACCAGCACTAAGCATCAAAAATGCAAATTAGAAAGTAGTTACAATTTTTCCTTTTTTAAGTTTGTTTCTACCAGTCAAGAAAATGTACATGCAGTAGAGCAGCACATTCCTGGATTGCTATTGACAAACAATCAAAAGTTGTTTTCAATGTGAATTAGTTCTCTGTAAGGTATATACATGTATCATGTATACAATTAAACTTGCAAGTTTGACATTCCACGCATAGTACAGCACATTCTCAAGAGTCCATTGTTCATCTGGCATACAAGCAAACATTGATAAAGATAGCGAGTAAAACAAATTTAAAGTGTTTGTATTGTTTCCTTTCTTTTGTACAGCTTGAAAATTATGGAATGCCTTTCAGTCGAACAGAAAAGGGCCAGATTTATCAGCGTGCATTTGGTGGTCAGAGCTATAATTTTGGTAAGGGAGGTCAGGCACACAGATGTTGTGCTGTTGCTGACAGAACAGGTCACTCCCTGCTTCACACTTTGTATGGCCAGGTAAGGAGAGTATGTTTGAAGAAAAAAATTTACCCCCTACCCCCTATTTTAGGGGGTAAGGGTGGGTGGGGGTTTGTTTCAGGTGGTACATGCAAGAACAATTTAAACTTAGATTTCAGTTTTGAGTTAAGTTTTTTTGTTTTGTTTTTTCATTTGTAATAATTTCTTCTTTAGTCCTTGAGATATGAAACAGAGTACTTTGTGGAGTATTTTGCACTGGATCTCCTCATGGACCAAGGAAAGTGTGTCGGAGTTATTGCCTTGTGCCTCGAGGATGGGTCACTTCACAGATTTAAGGCAAAGAACACAGTGATAGCAACTGGGTATGTTAGTGATTACTGTTATATACACAATGGATTTACCTTTTAACAATAACTGTTATTGACTGTATATTTAACCATTTAACTCCCAAGATCCAATTTTTAACCCTCCCCTCTAGCTGCTACACATTTCTTTGAAAAATATTTACAAGAATTTGGTATAAGATCAAGATAATAACTTCTACTTGATAAGTTTGAGAATTCTCATTACCAGTTTGTTGGATAATCTGTGGATATTATTAGGAGAAGTTACCTGTTAATCACTTCTGGAAGTTACAAGGTTAAAAGTAAACATGCAGTCTTTCAATGCTGTTTCTTTTCATTTGCAATACTGTTGTGCATATGCCTAATGTAGTTCATTTTAGGGATATTTGGCTAATTCAATGTTCATTTCCTCTAGTGGGTATGGCCGTGCCTATTTCTCCTGTACTTCAGCACACACCTGTACTGGAGATGGAACAGCCATGGTGGCAAGAGCAGGACTTCCTAACCAAGACATGGAGTTTGTCCAGTTTCATCCAACAGGTATTTTTACAAGAAAAGTTCTTTTTACAAAAGAGGATCAACATTATAACTTCCCAGTTTCTGCAGCATGATACATGTTCTCCCTCCAGGAGTGATTTTGAACCCCTATATTTTAGCCACTAATTCATCCCCAGCATTTTAGAATGTTTCCTGAATAGTTCTTTTTCCTTCATTGATTTTAATTCCTCAGAGGAGAAAGACAATTGAGAATAATGTTCCCTGCCCAAAAACCTCTTAAGATGACTAAGACAACCATTTCACTGAAGTCTACAGCACCTGTTATAGTTTAATTATGGCACCTTTCAGTTGTTTCCAATTAAAATTTTTTTTGTGTTCTGGCCTATTTTCCAAAATTCTTAAATTGGTAGCACCTTCAAATTTTGTTTCAAAAATTGTAAATTGCTCAATGCAACCTGGCCAAAAGTCCCCTGCAAAATTTTGTAAAGAGCAAATATTGATGTTGAGAATGTGCTATATAAATGCATCACTACCTAAAAGACTAAAGATTTATTTGTTCATTTTTGTGTAGGAATTTATGGTGCTGGTTGTCTGATTACTGAGGGAAGCAGAGGAGAAGGAGGTTATCTTATCAACAGTGAGGTACTGAACTGTGTACTCTGTACTTGTTTTAGAATCATTTCTGATCTATCAGGCATAATTGATCACATTCTCATTATTATGGATCTCATTCATTTATTATGGTGTCCTTTGTTTAGGGAGAAAGATTTATGGAGAGATATGCTCCTACAGCTAAAGACTTGGCATCAAGAGATGTTGTGTCCAGATCAATGACGATTGAGATCAGAGAAGGAAGGTAATTACATAAGCAAGTTTGTTTCTTTATTGTAGTTATTTTTTGGGTTATGGGTGCAACTTAGCAGCCATAGGGGTATAGAAAATAATTTGCGATTCGAAGGTTAGCTTCCAATTTTTTTTTTCATTTTACACTGAAGAAGGATTACTTTCCCTAGGTTAGTTTACAAAGTATTTTGTGACTTCTGATCAGACCTGAGTTAAGCTTATTGCCAGTTCTAAGGTAGTCTTAACTTACATTTGATTTTCTTTTCAGAGGGGTGGGGCCGGACAAAGATCATGTGTACCTTCAACTGTCCCATCTTCCAGCTGAGACACTCAAGACACGGTTGCCTGGAATATCAGAGACAGCCATGATCTTTGCTGGAGTTGATGTGACCAGGGACCCCATCCCTGTTATTCCCACAGTGCACTACAACATGGGAGGTATCCCCACAAACTACATGGGTCAGGTAGGTGTTGTCCTCCCTCTCCCCAATCCCCTCCATCCTCTCTTGGGTTTGCTACTCATGGGAGAAATATTGTCTTCTTCCCAATGTCTTCTGCTGTGAGATTGCAAGAACATCAACTTGTAGTTTAAGTTCACTTACCAAAAACTTGTCATTCTTTACCACCACTCATTGCTCAATAATTGAATTTTGGCAATCGCTATTTCTGTGGTTTGCAACAATGTGGAAATATGTGCCCTATGAGAATTGTCTTTTCCTCTGAAGAAACTTGGTGAGGATGAAAAGGGAACTCAAGTAAACAAAATGGGAGAGAAATTTCCCATTTGCTTTAGTGCCTCCAATTTTTAATGCTTAACCCAATTGAGGCTCTGATAGCACTCTCCATCGTATTGTTTTGTTGTTTATTGGGGAAAAAGTGCCATGTCAAATAAAACAGCCAATGACAAGTTAAAAAGAAGTTTTTCAATGATGTAAAGTTTTCTCTATTTTCAGGTTTTGACGAAGAAGGAGGGCAAAGATGAAGTCGTGCCAGGCCTCTGGGCGGCTGGAGAGTCTGCATGTGCCTCGGTCCACGGTGCAAACAGACTGGGTGCTAACTCCTTGTTGGATCTGGTTGTGTTTGGACGAGCATGTGCAAATTTCATTTCTAAGTTTAACAAGCCGGATGAGACACTTCCCGAGCTTCCTTTGGTAAAGCATTTTCCTTCTATCTCTTACAGCGACATATTTTTCCTTGGTGGGCAGCTATCTATTCTCTTATAGCTAACTCTCAAAAATGGCAATGGACAATAAACCATGTCCCTGCCAAAATATGTGATAAGATTTTCTCATCTCATCGACTGCTTTTGGTGTAAGTTATTTGTGTTGTTTGGAGGAGTCATATTCTAATCACTTCTTGGATATGAGAATCTTCCATGTGAAGTGTCTGTAATTACATGAGAGAAACATGAAATTTAAGTTGAGAAACAAAACTATGGCTGCGGATGAGCAAATTGTGTTAAGAGCTTTATGGGAATTATTTCATAGGAAGTGTCTATTAGTAGTAGATAGAGACAAGAAATGAGTTATGTACACATGAATGAAAATGATTCCATTGTGTTTTGAGTGGAGGATAATTATATAAATTCTTTTTTGTTGATTTAGAATGCTGGAGAGGAGTCTGTTGCTAACTTGGACAAAATTCGATATGCTAATGGCAGTACTCCTACTGCAGATTTGAGAATGGACATGCAAAAGGTAAAAGTTGCTTTTTGAGAACAGTGGGAGGAACATTCTATTTGCACAATTTTCATGTCAAATTATGCACAGAATCAGAAGTTGGTCTTTAGCATAAACACTATTACATTTGGGGATATTTCTCTACCTTTTTTGGTTTTGTTTTTGTTTTGATTGTTTGCTTTCCTTTTTTGAGTCTTTTTTTTTTTTTTTTTGCACCTCTGACTCATATTAAACCTTCCAAATGATTGAATAGAATTGTGAATGGTTAGAGATCAAAGAAGATTTGGCACTGAATCAAACAATATTTCCTAGCTGAGTGTGTTGCTTTCTTGTTATCATCCTGCTTTAACCTTTTAACTTTCAGATCAAATTTGTAACTCTCCTTACTGTCAACCATGCAATTCTTATAATGTTAGTTCAGAGAATTTAGTATTGGATCAACAAATTATCCTTAAATTGATATTATTTTTTTCTGTATTCTCATCACTTATCTGGTTGATGTTGTATTGTTATTGTACGGAGAAATTCTGTGTTGGTTACTCATTGGAGCTAAAAGGTTAACTGATATTGAGAGGGGAGAGCACTTAGTGATCGCTCTTGGGAAGTGGAAACTCAGAAGCTAAATGACTTATTATTCTCGTTGTTCTTTCCAGACTATGCAGGAACATGCGGCTGTATTTAGAACTGGTACAGTCTTGGCTGATGGCTGCCGAAAGATTGATGATATCTACAACCAGACAGAAGACCTCAAGGTACAAACACAATTGGACTTCTGTTTTGCCCTAAAGCTTTTCACCAATTGCCTAATTCTATCTCACACCGTGGTCATTAAAACTGCATTTTACTTTTGAGAACCAGACAGCATAAATTACTTATGCTCAAGGTTTTTTTGAAGTAATCTTTTTAGACCGCCCCTCAACTCAATGTTTTCTTGGGTAATCTGTCGCCAATGTTTTAGATTTTCAAACCAAAGGGTGGGCAGGAGTATCAAGGTGGTAACTACATGACATAAATACTCCTTTCCCCCCCCCCCCATCCCCTCCCCCTACCCTTCCACTTAAGGTTCTCACAGTGGGAGCCATTGCAGTCACAAGTTTGCAGAGAAATTTAACCTATTTCTTGCACTGTTTAAGTTTTGCTCTTTCTCTCCTGTTATCTAATTTCTAGTTGTTTGATCGTGGCATGGTGTGGAACACAGATTTGGTTGAAACACTCGAACTACAGAATCTTCTCATCAACTGCAAGCAGACTCTTTATGGAGCGGAGGCTCGTAAGGAAAGTCGTGGTGCGCACGCTCGAGAGGATTTCAAGGTATTGTTCAGTTAATAGTGATTTTCAAGTGATTGTCGAAATGAATGCGGGATTACGATTATTTTACTTTCCTTTCATTGATAGGAAGGATGCCGAATCTATCAATGAATCTCTCTATCAATCAATCAATAGAATCTATCAATCAATCAATAGAATCTATCAATCAATCTAGACAGTTCTGTCTAATTGTGGGCAGCTAAGTTCCATTTGCATACTACCGCTTCATTCAATGCGTTCCATTCCGAACTGGCAGATTGTGTCTGATTTTGAATCAATGGATCCTTATACAAGGAAAAAACGAAATAAATAGAGTTTATGGTAAAGTTCACAAACTCATTGATGTTACTCGATTGACAAAGTATTAACTGATTAAGGGCGGTTTTCAATTGAGTGTCGTTAAACCAAAACCAATGTAATCACAGCAGCCAATTGGAAGAAAGGGAAATTCCTGTAAGAGCCGAGGAGAAATCAAACAAAACCATCCAAACTGCCCAATGTGTGCAAGGAATCAAGTCGTGATTGGTGTTAGTTTTGTAACTGATTGGTTGGGAAAGTGATGCAAGTTTTCTGGACCAATAACAGAACAAAGTAAAGCAATCCCGAATTACTTTCAACACTCAATTAAAAATTGGTTTATCGACTCACTAATGATGGAACTAAGGGTTAAAAACTTGCTTGTCCTGTTGATCTTTCTTTTTGATCCTCTGTAGGAACGTATCGATGAGTATGACTACTCCAAGCCACTGGAAGGTCAAACAAAGCGTCTGTTTGATAGCCACTGGAGAAAACATACCTTGGCCTGGACTGAACATAATACAGGAGAGGTATGTCAGCATTCTTGTTCAATTTTTCCCAAGGGGACCATACATAGTATTTTGTTTCTTCTCCATCTTCTCCCCTCCCTCTACCCTGGAGAAAGATAATGTTAGTGAGGAAAAATTTGAGTGTAATTTATTGACCACAAAGGTTAGCTTTAGTCCTTGTGGGCTCTGTTCCTCTGTTTTGGAGCAAAGTTTTTGTTGTGGAGATAATTTTCTGTGTCTTTGATTTTTTTAATATTGGGCAAACAGAATTCATTTTCCAAAGAGGTTTCCCCTTTCTCCCCTTTGAAGACTGATTTTCTGTCCTGTTTGCCTTGTAGACAACCCTGGATTATCGTGGAGTTATCGACGAAACTCTGGATCAGAAAGACTGTGCCTCTGTCCCCCCAGCAGTTCGCTCTTACTAGAAGGCCAAATACTGATAGGAATGAATGAAAATCTTTGCAGGGCTAACGGGGGGGAAGCACTGATTTAACAGAACTAATTTAAGTATATACTGTTCTCAATTGAGAATTTTTGCGTGTAAAAAGTTTAAAAAAGGAACAGGATTTTAAAGCTAGTTTCAAAAAAACTTAATTGGAATTATATGTATTTGTTGATGATTTTGTCTTACGAAGCACAAGTGTTGTGTTTGTTACTGTTTCTTTTTTGCTTCAGAAATTCGCCCTACTATTTTTGTTCTGTTCGTTTATTTGTTTTTCTGGCTTCAGTGAGAGATTTTTTTGTTGTTTGATACTCGGGTAAGAATTTTCTGCCTATTTAGTTTTGAGGAAAAGTTCTCCACTCAGGGTTGATCCAAAATTGTTAAAATTGCAGTATTTCTTATTTAAATGTTCATCGAAAGATAAGGAAATTAACAATAGCACTCAAAGATTCGAGTGGTTTTTTTATATTGTTAAGGCTATTCAATTATGTAAAAACGGAACATGCCATGAAGATATTTCTCTCTTTTCATTTGCTTAAATTAAACTGATTAATGCATGCCTGTGTCTGTTTGGATGGGTTTGGTTTCATTTACCGCAAAGAAATATTCAATTCATTTAATTTATTCGTCTCTATTTTGTCCAGCCGTCGTATGGACAAGCTCACGATCGTTTATTCGACTGGACATGTTTAAGTTAGATTTAGAGTGGACAGTAGAGGGGAGGGGGGGGGGGGAGCGAGTGGAAAGGTGAGAAGACTACTAATTTATGATAGTAAACTGGTATCCATTCAAACTCCTGGGTGAAGGGAAAGAGAACAACGAAATGACCCAGTTGGGGCTCAAACCCAGATCTCTCGCACTATAAGTCTCGACCAGAAATAGTTACCTCTGCAATTAACTATTTGCTTAAATATTTTCAGCCTCGATGACAGCTTGCGGTTCACTCCGCCTTCCATTGCATGAAAATATTAAGAGTAATGTTACTCTCCTTGGATGGCATTCTATTCCATCGCGGCCAACACCCAGTGGGCTTTTTTGATAGCTCACTTGAAACCAATTTCACCCTCTTGGTGAAGAAAGGCACTGTGACCTTGAAGTGTCTGTCTTTACAATACTTAAAATTGACCCTGCCACGTTTGAAACGGCACATTTTGATCTGGAATCCAGCAAGGTGGCCATCGGACCACAGCGGTACTTCTCAACCTACCGTTTATTCCGTAAAAATGAGAAGCAGAATGAAATTTGACTTGAGTTTCATGTGGACTCTCCTCATGGGAGACGCTCGTTCCCAGTGGCCTTTCAGGGGTAAAGAAACGAACGAGACACCACCCTGTCACTCGCCCTGTCCCGATAATCACCCGACTCAGAAACTCGTTACTAGTGCTCCTCGGGCGTACCTCCAGCCCGTAGAATTTAGTTTAGCCTACGTGCAGCCGCACCCTCCCCCACAGAGATGAAACGGAGGCGAGGGAGCTCCCTTGCCTTCGTTTCACCGCTGAGGGGGAGGGTGCGGATACGGGTAGATTACCTTAACTCATCATGTCTCAGTTTTCGAACTGTGACGAATGGTCGTCGTCATGAAAAGACAGTTATATTTGTGATCGCCATTTGTGATGTCTTCCATTTGGACCGTTTTGATGGCGAAAACGTAGTATAACAGGAGAAACTTATGTGAAATGGGAAATGGCATCGAATAACCCAGGTTTTTTTTGGTTTTATTGTGTGAAATAGACGGCCATTTTGGATTCATTATTTTTTTTTTGTAACTTACGTTTATGTTTACAGCTAATCGTGTCGGTGGAGATTTCGCCCCACCGAAAAGACCTAACTTTGGAACAGTGGGAAGACCGATCGCTCTCAGGACAAATTTTTTTCAAGTTCGCCTTCCTAAAGGAGACATACATCATTACGATCTTAGTATATCTCCCGATAAGTGTCCAAGGCGCGTGAACCGAGATGTTGTCGAGGCGATGGTTAACACATATCACAAAGTTTTCGGAGGACAAAGGCCTGTTTTCGATGGAAGAAAAAACCTCTATAGCAGTAAAGCTTTGCCGATCGGACGAAAACCAGTAAGTGTGAACTGTAGAAACATGCAACTATTTTGCCATGCATGTGATCGTAAGATCTAAATTTATATTGTTTTCAATCATCTTTACCTTGTCTTCTTGCATTGTCTAGGTAAAGTGCTAATTGATACCTCTCCTCTTCGATGGAACTTATTTTTCCAGGTTAAAATTCTTTGTCCGATGTCGTGATTTTAAATTTAACCTTTCCAATTTTGCGACACTTAAGTGAATGCGAGTCGTCCAACTAATTTGATTGTAGATCTACATGCGGCCCAAGCTCCAGTTGTGTGATGATCATCTTGCGAAATAAGAGTCATGGCGAATACAAGATTTTGTGTGGGAATATTTGCGACCGCTCTAAGGAATAAAATAAACAGTCCCCCCCAAATTCTCCAAAAAAATACCGCACCTACTTTCACAGTGCATCGCCTTTTATCTGACCACTTACTATGTTGAAAAGAACCCATTCTGGCGAGTTATCCATTTCTAGGTTACTACATACATAAGTGAAGCCCAAGGCTGCACACTCCATTTCCGAACACCCAATCCGAGAAGCAAATAATCCAAGCTCAAAATTACCAGATGGCCACAAATCCAATGAAGAATCCAAACACATATACTCTGGTTTTGGTTTCCCCGTGAAACCAACACTAAGCTGCAGTTTGGTTAAAAATTTTCCAGTTTAGACATTTCTAACAGCCCCCATACACATTCACCCTGACAAACAACCATTCAAAACCAGCTCAGTAACCCTGCCAACTTGGCACCTGTGGTTCTAAAACAGTTTTTTCATTCCATTAATAATTGCAATAAGTGAAGTAGTTCTTTAAGAAATAGCCCCTGCACTAATCGTAAGTAGAGAACCTAGCCCCTGTTGTGGTGGTCAGGCCTGTGTTTGGAAGTTAGGGGCATCTGCAAAGATTTCCTTCAGTAAATTATTAATGGTTTTATGGAGTCTGGCCGAAGTCCTCCAGAAAGCTTTGTAAAGTGGAATAAGCTGCTGCTTATAGAAATCCTTCAGTAGTAGTTGTATTTTCATTACTAAAATGATGAATTTAGGGAGTGTTGCTCTGCCTCAACTTTTTTAATTTAAGATACTGAAAATTTCAGATTGATTTTGAAGTAACACTTCCAACTGAGAACAGTAAAGACAAGGTATTTAAGGTAAGTAAAGAGTCTGGTCTTGGAATTCATGTGAGAGTAGCTTTGATAATTTTGCTTAGCAACAACTTCTTTCACCTTGCTTTACATCATAATCAGAACTTTACAGTACTATTAAAAATCACACTTTATTATGTTCATTTTTCCCACCAGGTGTCATAAAAATTTATTTGTCAAACAATTAGTTACATAGCTATTAGAAAATAACAGATTTTTGTACAGGTTATACTGGCATTCAACAGCCAATCCTCTGGTACTCCTCTTTTTGTGTAGGTTTCTGCTATTTTAGAGTGAAATGTCTGGTTAAACTCTTTTCCTCCCAGAAGTGACCAACAATTTGTTTCTGTTTAAAAGATCTATACATTGTCAAGCAAATGGATAGTGAGAATAAAGGAAAATATTAAATAAGAGATATTGTTCTCAAGTAAGATTATTTACAGAATTCTCAGATGTACATGTTACAATGAGTTTAGGTTTAAAAAGCTTACACTGTATTTTAACCCTTTAAGTCCCATAAGTGACCTAGACATAATTTCTATGTACATTATCAGTACGATATCAGGCAGACATGTAATGAGAGTAAAGAAAAATATCACATTCAAAAACTACAAATCACTGACATCTCCGAATGCACTTATTATCTTTGCTGCTTATATATTTCTAGCATGGTAATTTATGCCTGGATACTTCCAACAGTATTTTGTTAAAGTACACTTGCTTTATAAGAAATAATGGTTATGAGATTTTGGTAGTTGAGGATTTACAGTTGTAATACAAGAAGCTAAGAATGTGGAGGAGTTGCACATGTTATAGGTGCCTGTCAGCAGAGAAACAGTTTTGTGTACTGTACACAGGTTCAAGGTTTGGTCTTATATTGTAGACACAAACAGCTCCCTTCTATTCTACAACGCTACAGTATGTTGTGATTTTGATTTAGGTGACTGTTAAATGGGTAGCACAAGTCAGCTTATTTGCACTGGAACAAGCATTAGAAGGAAAACACAATCAAATCCCTTTTGAGACCATCCAGGCTCTTGATGTGGTGTTAAGACATTTGCCATCCATGAAGTATATACCTGTTGGAAGATCTTTCTTCTCACAGCCAGAAGGCTATTACCATCCCCTGGAGAGTGGGCGTGAAGTTTGGTTTGGCTTTCATCAGAGTGTCCGACCATCGCAGTGGAAGATGATGCTGAACATTGATGGTTAGCGTAAAAATGACTACTTTACTATAGAATTGTTTAAGTGTATCATATCAGGGTGTGAAATTAATTTTTTTCTCTAATAGCCACTTGGCTCCTAAATTCTTCAAAGTGGTAGCCAATTAAAAAAAAGTTGGTCACCATTTTCAAAGACAATCAAAACCTTTTTTTATGCAGTCATTTATCTAGAAATTAAGTTAGGGAAAAGATCTTTAACATGCTACAAAGTGGACACTAGAATGCATGATATGCAACATTCAAACTCACCTAAATGCAAGATGACGTCTAGTTTTCGATTGAGATACATGTTTGGAAACAAACTTAATGAGGAAGTTTGCTGCGGATTTATCTTTGCAAATCTTTTTCATTCACTATATCTCTAGGTAAGGTTATGATGAAACATTCTAGTTGCCAATTTGGCAACTAATTTTCAGGATTTGGTTGCCAAAGTGAAAAATTTAGTCACACTGGTGCCTGTATTAGGCGCAATTTCATGCCCTGCATATACATACTGCTGATGTAGGACTGTATCTTGAAATCAAGGGAGAATTATACAAGGAAATTATACAGACGAATTTAGGACATGAAAATCATGTGTCTATAACATATGCTGTGTTCTCTACAATTCTTAGGGTGATGGCTAAGGAGAATTATTTTGTTTAACAATCAAGAGCTTCCTTTAGTTGGTGATCATTTCCTTTATTCTTGGGACCTTAGTGTGCGATTCAGGGGTGATATTGTATGGAGAAATTAGATGCTGGTCACTCTAAGGAGTCAAAGGGTTGAAGGGTAATGTTAGCAGTAGCCTCCACTAACAGTAGAGTATAAATGTACCCAAAGATTTGTCTGAAGTTTTTGTTTATCAAGATAGATAGTTAACTAAAACTCTGACGATGTTACTGAGAAATTTTTTCTTTTGACTGGATCATAGTTTCAGCCACAGCATTCTATAAATGCCAGCCAGTTGTAGAGTTCATGTGTGAAGTTCTTCGCAGACAAGAACAGGATCTTCAAAAGACAAAACCATTGTCTGATGCAGAAAGACTGAAATTCACCCGAGAGATAAAAGGTATGCAGCCACTTATTGCATGCATACTAGTGGGTGATAGATATGTGTAGATTGGGAAAAATAATTGAAGAAGAGTTTCACTGTGCAATCATGCTCTTTTTTTGTGTTATTAATATTACTGAAAGTAATTTGGAAAAATATAGCTTATCTGCATGGTTGACATTGACAGATATTTAGCAGATTTGATGTAATTGTTGTTTTCTTGTTGTTTTTTACTGTTATTATGCTACAATGAAGAAAATGCTTTTTTAAATGTGCTTAATATGATTACATTATAGGTTCCAAATTTTAAAGGTAAATGTACTCGTAGCTCAACTAGATTTTTTTTATTAGTTTATCCAGTATATTCTAATCACGATCCCTAAATGTTATCTCTTGATAATACTGGAATGTCAACTTGTCCAGACAATTTTTTTTAAAATGTCTAGACACTTTAATTCATCATGTTGTGTCTTGGATGATTCAAATTGGTTTATAATTGTTTGATTGCTCTTGCACGTGTGGGACAGAGGTTTCCATGACATACTACTAGCCTTGTAAATGTAATTTCCAAAAGTATTTATCTATGTATATATATATATATTTATATAATAAGCTCAGTTATGCACGCATTCTGATTGGTTATAACTTATGATCTATTGGAGGACAGATGACGTCATCATTAAAACTTTTTTCCCCCGTATTTTTAAATTCTTTATTATATAAAACAAATAGATTCCAAGTTGCCGAGCGTCTGTTCAGTAATAGATCACAGAGGACGTCAAAATGTGGTAAGAACATCAGTGACACAGTCGGCTGCGCCTCGTGTGCCACTTTTTTGTTCTTACCACATTATGACGTCATCTGTGATCTATTACTGAACAGACGCACGGCAACTTGGAATCTATTTGTTAAATATATATATATATATATATGTATATATATATATATTGATTTTTTATTACCAGGTCTGAAGGTAGAGATTACACACTGTGGATCAATGAAGAGAAAATATCGTGTCATCAATGTAACAAAATTACCGGCACAGACTTTGAAGTTCCCTCTAAAACAATTGGAAACAGGTCAACCTTGTGAGATCACAGTGGCCAGATATTTTCAGGAAAAACACAAGAGAAGGCTTCAGTGAGTAAAGCAGTAATTTTTCACTTATTTTACTTCACTATAGATTCCATTATTGTGACTCATAGCTTTTTATGGTTTAATATTCAACTATTATTTCAATTTCTAGTGTTTTAACGTCTAGTTTTCGAAATACTTCCTACGTCGTCGTTTGAGAATTGCATCCGTGTGCGAAAACGGAAACAGGCGAAACGAAACAATTAAAGTGCTCTTTATGACCAACGCTAAGAATTCGAATGGCTTAAATTTTCGTTCAGGGCGTTTACCGTACGCATTTGCCCTGTTCTACAATGTAATACACCTATTGCGCGTTCCGTTGTCCTCATATGGTAAAATGACGTGACGGCGTAATTATATCAGTTCTTATTGCATGAATAAACATACATTCTCTGGTTGGAGAGAGGCGCTGTGAGACTAAAGTGACTTAAGTGTCTCCAAAGAACACGTCATTATTACCCGGCCAGGTCTCAACCCAGACTTTTTGATAAATATTCTAGCATACCAAACTTTGTGTCACTTATCGTCCAATCTGTAAAGGTACGTGTACGTTCCTTTATTTAATCCTCGTTTCATTTCTTTGTTCGTGTGTTCGTGTAGATACCCTCATCTGCCTTGTCTTCAAGTCGGACAAGAACAAAAACACACCTACCTTCCCATTGAAGTGTGTAACCTTGTGGCAGGTCAGCGCTGCATCAAGAAGTTGACTGATAAACAAACGTCTATGATGATAAGAACAACAGCAAAGAGTGCTCCGCAGAGAGAACAAGAGATCTTAAATCTGGTGAGGAATACCACGGATTGACATTCATATCTGATTAGCGAATTCTTCTGATTTTTCAGGGTAGCCTTTTCCCCAATGCGAGTCATGTGATGTTGTTAATCAATATGTACGTATGCTCATTGTGCAAAGTAGATGACAGAATTATATGGAGCGTAATAAAATATTACAGGAGAAGGCGGAAGCACTTCACCTTCCTTCTGAAAATTTAACACTGAAAAACGCTGTTGCAGGCCATACTGAAAGAAAACAAGTATATTACCGTTACAAGGGTTAGATCCCAGCTTTCTAGGTTTGTATTCCAGCATTTCTATTCAGTGAAGCTTCTTATAGACAATGACATGTTTTTAATTTCCGCTCACGTACGACTTTAGGTCAGGAAAGCTGACTTCAACAATGACCAATATGTCAACGATTTTGGAATCTCAATTAACGACAAAATGGTGGACCTTCAAGGGCGGGTACTTCAGGCCCCAAAGCTTCAGTACGGTGGGAAGGTAATTGTATTCGAGTGATTATTTTTTTTTTGGGTGAAATCCGGTTCGGAGATGTTGAAATGCTTTAAAAAGCTTTCGCCCTCGAGTAAAGAAAATAACCAAATGGGTGAAAGTGATCGAGGATGGAAAAGAATGGAGAAAAGTTAAAAAGATCCAGGGTGAAGTCTGAACTCGAGCCAAGGGGCCCATTCAGCTGGAACTTATCCTGGTTCCTATAACATGAAGCGACTAGGAGCAGTGCTACTACCCCTAGCATTTCATTGGGCTTTCCTGACAATTCGCCGGTGTCCATTTATACTCCTGGGTAAAGAGAGACGTTGTGAAAGTAAAAATTATTTATCCCAAGAATACAGCACATTGACCCAGCCACCAGGCCACCGCGCTCCCACACGTGGAGGAATTGCAAAAAGTTAGGATAGATTTCTTTTTCAATGAGACGGAGGTTTGAAGTATGTCAATATTTGTTGTTGCATAGTATTTTTCAAGCGTCCTTTACAGAACTTTCATTGCCAAACCTCTGATTGCATATCACTTTTTTTTGTTATATGTCTAATTTAATATTAATTTTTTCTTAGGACAAACTGAAAATTTCCCCGAAACAAGGTATAGTGAACAGTTTTGTGAAAAATCACTAAATGATAGTAAAAATGACGAAACAATTCAAATGCTATACCCAGTGAAGTGAGGTATATTCAGAAGAATTTTTAGTTCATTCTTCAGTCACCAACTACGTCCGTTGCCATTAAATCATGAAACAGGATTGTCTAACCCTCTTGATGTAGGAAGTGAGCGCTTTACTTCGACACAAGGACGATTTTACATAGAACAATGACAGCGGAGGCGCTAGAAAGAAACAAAACAGTTATTTGCGACTCGGTTTTTACATGATGGCGAAAATAATCTCGGCCAGAGTTTTGTGTTACCTTCCGTAGCCAAAGACTGAGATGAATGACACAGAACGAGGCTTTGATAATTCTCATTGTCATGAAGAAAATTACTCCAGTCGCTGGTTATAAAACTATCTTCGTCTCCATATATTTTTATACTGTTTTTGCACCGTCCAACTTTCATTTTCATGCTTTGCTTTCCAGGAGCATGGGATATGAGGGGGAAGCAGCTATTTCACGGCATTGAGATAAAAGTCTGGGCCATCGCTTGCTTTGTCGACCCACGGGAAGTCAACGACAGAGTATTGAAGAGCTTCGCCCATCAGCTGATGAAGATTAGTGGCGAGACTGGGATGCCAATCAAATCTGAACCGTGCTTCTGTAAATACGCTAAAAGAGCGGAGGATGTGAGTAGCTCAACTTCAAAATTCTCCTTAACGTCGTGATAAGTTTACTTACGTTTGACTTCTGTAGTTAAGTTAAAAAATCATTTATTGAGCAGTTCTCTGTGTATCGTTTCAAAAGTAAATTTCATTAGTCTCAGGTAAAAACACACTCGAGGTGTTCCAATTGTCTTCATCTGTCTTCGAAACCGAGGAGACCTCTAGGAAAGGAAACTATTTTCAAATGCAAACTACCAGGAACGAACATTTCCCATCTCCTTCATGCAAAACAACTGGGAAAGACATTTGCATAGAAACTTGTATAGATAAACACGACCCTCATTCTTCGTTTTACAAAACTATATTCTAGTTTTCGCCTTGCGTGAATTATGTGTGAAGTGCAAGAGATGGAAGAGATTTGCCTTTTTGTTTTTTCTTGTCAGGTTGAGCCCATGTTTAAACATTTGAAATCTACCTTTGCCAATCTTCAGCTCATTATTCTTGTGTTGCCTGGGAAAACGCCCGTATATGGTGAGTTAAAGAAAAAAAGGAAGGAGAGGCGACAAATTCACAGTGCGAGTATCTTTCAATACTGTCTGAATGGCCGGCTGACAGACTGACCGGCTTACTGACTGTCTGACTAACTGAAAGACTGACTGACTCACTGACTCACTGATTGAATGTTTTGCATTTGATCCTTTATAGATTGTAGATTCTCAATGTTGTATTGTTCACATTTCTCTTATAGCTGAAGTCAAACGAGTCGGTGACACAATGCTGGGAATCGCTACTCAGTGTGTGCAAGCTAAAAACGTCACCAAGTTCCAAGCTCAAACACTGTCAAATCTGTGCCTAAAGATAAATGCCAAGCTCGGAGGAATAAACAATATTTTGGCCCCAGATGTTCGGTAAGATTGATGTACTTAGTGGTACTTACAGGGGCAGCGGAGGGGGAAGGGATGGGGATACGACAGGCTTGGAACGGATGGGAGAAGTTTGGGTTGTTGAGAGAAATCTGCGAGAAAACGATTTTTTTCGCACGTCTGTTATTCTTGACCAGTTCATGTATGCATATGCTCGGCAAATTACGTCCAGTTATCTTGGAATGTTTCTATTCTTTTGTCGTGTCACGATTAGATTTACCAGATCCCTCAGAGGGCTCTGTAATATTCTTATATTTCCTCACTCGTTGGATGTCAATTTTCTATAGTCCCTCGTTTATACTTTGTTGATGACGACTGATTCCCCACTCCGTTCCCCCTCAAAATCTTCGTACCCTCCCTTTCCCTTGGGTGATAAATTACGACTGGTTCTTAAATATTTGAATCCATGTTTACAGACTTCCTGTGTTTCGTGAACCTGTGATATTTCTTGGAGCTGATGTAACTCACCCTGCAGCTGGGGATGAAAAACGACCATCAATTGCTGCTGTAAGTTGAGCGTTGTTTTATTCGGTATCTCTCCTGTTCTGTTTGTTTCGTAGTTTTTGTTGTTGCTGTTATTTTTACGTGTCCTTTTTTCTCTCCAATATTGTCACAGTGAAGCCCGTGGACTTTGTTGCAAGAACTTTCCCCAATAAAACCCCTCTTGAAGCGTGCATTTGTACAAATGCACTCAGCGACATGAGTTTACTTTGACTTGAAAACAAATAGATTATAAATGGAAAACCTAAAGATAACTTTTTGTGTTTGTAGGTTGTCGGCAGTATGGATGCTCATCCCAGCCGGTACTGTGCTTCAGTTCGAGTTCAGACACATCGACAGGTACGATAGTCGCGCGAGAATGCAGTCGAAGTCGCACTCCATGGGCTTTTGAAGAAAACATTTTGTTATTCCTACTCTCACGTGATCTTAGACTCCGCTCAATGATTTATTTTACAGGAAATCATTGCGGAATTAGCGGCCATGGTCCGCGAGCTATTGATTCAGTTTTATCGTTCGACGAGACACAAGCCAGTCAGGATCATTTTCTACCGTGATGGAGTCAGTGAAGGCCAGTTTAGACAGGTGAGGTAGTTATAGCAGTTACAGGGGTTCATGGGCGAATATTATTTGCTGCCTATTCCTGCCGAATATTTTTCCGTTTTACGTTGTTTAAACTGAAGAGTATTGCTGCTCCTTTTTTATTCTAGATAAGATAGTAATACTTTGAAACTTGTGTCTTTGCCAAAAACATTGCATACAATAACACATGCAGGAAGACCAGTCAGTGTCCAATAGAGTACGAAGTTCTTCGCGAACTTTTAGAACTAAAATTGTTATGACCCTAAATTTGTCACTAGGTGTTGTGTCACGAACTAAAAGCCATCCGTGAGGCTTGCATCAAGCTGGAAGTTGGTTACCAGCCGGGCATCACTTTCATTGTTGTGCAGAAAAGACATCACACCAGATTTTTCTGTCAGGATAAAGAGGACATGGTATGGCTTATGAAACTGGCTCGCCATGTTTTACTTCTACTTCAATATCTTTCTGTAAATTTTAGACGAAAATGTCTCGAGAGCGTATTTATCTTCTTAGGTACAAAAATATAATTTTGGGGAGGAAGGTAGTGGAAAACACAACGTTTTCCTGGAGGTTTAGTTAGAGCACTAGCCCCAGTTTCCCCCGCCCGCAGGCCTTGACTCATCAATGTGCTGTACACAAACCACTCGCGTGGCTATGCGCGCGGGAATGCGCAGATTTTTATTTCTCTTAACTCAAGAGAAAGGGAGGAAAGTGTTTCTTAATCCCTTTCAGCCTAATACCAGTCTTCATATTCTCTGTTCTGTTCTCTTTACATTTCCTAAGGAAATGACAAGGGGAATTTTTCCAAAAATTAAGAGCTTCTTCAGCTAATGATCAATTCCCTTATTCTCCTCAGGGATGATATTGTAAGGAGAAATTAGATGCTTGTCATTCTTTGGGGTCAGAGTGTTGAAAGGGAAAAATGGATCATCAATGCGTCCCTACTCCTATTGCTGAATTTGGCGGATTCCGCTTCATTTAGGTTTTCACACATTTAATATTTGTTTGTTGTGGTTGGTTTTAGTGTGGAAATAGTCAAAACGTGCCCCCCGGAACCACAGTTGATGTTGGTATAACTCACCCCACTGAGTTTGACTTCTACCTCTGCAGTCACGCTGGAATTCAGGTAAGGCTTTGTCACTCTATAATTCTCAGGGCTTAGTAACATAAAAACTCTCCCCAGATTTTTTGTTAAACATAAAGCAAACAGTTGGTGAGAATACTTACACATTGTATCAGTTGGTCCTGATGTGAACTTGATGGAACACTAGATTCTCTTGGCAAATTTACAATGGAGTTTGAATCGGCTAGTAGGGAGAATTAACAATCACATCTTGGGAATTTACTACGTACCTAGATTCCTCGCGGAAATCGAGGATTTATTGGTGTCTGGGAGGACCGAATTATTTAAAAAAGGGATCAGAAGAAGAATTTAAATTCCGATCGTTCTTCGAGAGTTTTCTGACCTCTCCTCCCTTTTGCGGAGGGATTTCTAAGCTCCTTAGCACGCCCAATTCATGCCATTTGTATTTCGTGGCCTTTCTTATCAAAATCAAAAGTCTAGATACAACACCGGGTTACACAGCTGCCCAACATAATGCTGCTTTCCGTAGCATGAAGCGATCCGTATAGTATCACCATCCCCTGGCTTGTTTGGTTGTGTTTAGAACAAAGACAAGACGCTAATGAACCCGCCCATTCCTCTTGCAGGGCACCAGCCGACCTTCGCATTATCACGTCCTGTGGGACGACAATAATTTCAAAGCAGACGAGATCCAGGCCCTCACATATCAGTTGTGTCATACTTACGTCAGGTGCACACGAGCAGTATCCATACCAGCCCCCGCGTATTATGCGCATTTGGTGGCATTCAGAGCGCGATTTCATTTGATAGAAAGAGAACGGGAAAGGTGAGATATTGTGCACGGTAGACGAAGAGTGTCCCCAGTCATGAAAGATGGTTAAATTCCACATAATCTGGTGAACTTTACTGGCCAAGGCATAAATATGACTGATGATTGGAAATTTGTGATTTTTTTTACCATAAAAGCGAGATCAGAAAATATTATCACATTCCCGGGCAGGGAAATTGAACCTGGTGGAATTTGACTCATTGACTTCCGGATAAGGACTGTAGAAGCTTTGCGAGCAAAAAGTTTTAGTTCCTGGAGAGACCCATGAAATCTGAAATCGTAGGGCAGGGGATACAGGGGGAGTTATCTACGGTTTAAGGGATAGGCGGAGGAGGGGGGATGAGGCCCAAGGGACGGGTAAATTAAGGGCTTGATTGTTGAAGGATGATTGAGGTCCTTTGGTAGAGGGGGTTTGAAATCCAAGGGGTAGGGATATTTGAGAGCCGAGGGGTAAAGGACTCCAAGCTTAGCTAGCTGGAGGAAGGTGAGTTTAAATTCTAATTCTTTCTGTTACACCTGATATTAGTGAAACTATTTTTGCAATTTTTTTCCATTCAGCCCTGAGAATGGTTCGTCTTGCAGCGGTGGTCATGGAGAGGACAGAAGCCCGCAGATTTTGGCAAAAGCTGTCCAAGTTCACCCTGAGATGTTAAAAGGAATGTACTTCGCTTGAAGTCACTTTGTAAAGAGTAACGTAATTAGTTACCGACTAATGTAATACTTATAAGAAAACACAGGATATTTATCTTTTGTCTTACAAAAGTCAACCATTTCTTAAGAGATACTTTCAGCACAAGGAGATAAAATTCGTATCCCCAAGCGGCCATGTAATGTTCTGTTTATTTTCTAGATGCTGATGAAATTCCTACATAATTTCAAAAGAACCGGCCGCGTGCCTGAACGGGAAACTCTCTTGTAATTGGCTAATCATGTTAGTAACCATGGCGACATCAATATCCTCGCACGTGAAAAATGAAAATAGTGCGCGCGATGAAGATATGATTTTTTTAGTGAAAGGAAAAATCGTGGTATTTCATCAGTATCTATGTAATAAACACCTTTATCACGCAGCGCCATCTTGGATTGCGTGGCGCACTGAATCGAGGCTGGACGGGCATAAGATATAGGCGTGTGTTACGTTACAGTGTTTTTAGTTAAGTTTACAAGCAAGCATGGCCCACGATCTTAAACGAAATCCAAAAAAACACACGAAATATCGCCGTCGATTTCACAAAGTAAGACCGAAGAAACCTCGATGCCATTTCCGATCTCACATAAGTTTCTCCTGTTATGCTACACTGTGGCCGTCAAAACCGTTCAGAAAACGTCACTAATGTAACTTTTTCATGACGAAGATCGCTGATCGAGTTCGTAAGCGTTCAAAAAACAGAAAACAGTGCCTTAGATTCGATTTACTCTGTGCCCACTCTGATTGCGTTGCATCGTGGTAGCGTTATTTTCAATATGGAGATGAAAATGATAGAAATCGGCAGATTTTGACCGAATATTCCGTGAAAGCTGATCGTACATTCGAAACTAGAAACCATACACCTTTATGCAGCGACTTAGGACAAGAATGGCTCCGACCTGTAATTGGACGATAAAAATACTAACAGTTAATAGGTTATGTCTCAACTACTTGCTCGTGAGTATTGTTTGTAAATCGTATGATAAAATCTGAAATAAAGTAGATCTCAAGGATTAAATGACAGAGTCAGGAAACTAAAAAATAAAAACATATTAAACTATAAAATGATTCAAACTCTTTTGGTTTCCGAGAAAAAAATTGCTTTAAGGCCTTTGTAAAGCTTAGTACTGATGTCATTTGTCGTATAGTGATAGGTAAACTGTTTCATAGTTGATATGTGGTAACATTGAAAGTTTTACCGCCATCTAATTTACGTTTAAACTTTGGGCAAACTAAGTTATAGTTTGCATATCTAGTGTTGCGAGAGTGAAGATCACTAATACGTGTTAAAATGCGAGTAATATACGCAGGCATTTCTCCTCGTAGTCTCTAAAATGCAATTAGATATATGGAAATTGTAGCCTCCTCGTATAAAGGTAACCAACTTAAATCATCAAATAATCTGACAGAAGAGGCCTTAGAACTAGCATCCATAATGAATCTAGCTGCATGACTTTCTTGTCTTAGTTTTCATCGGCGCTGATCAAAAATTCAAGGCATAAAAAAGTGCAAACCCAAGCTATTCTTAAATTTTTTTCTCTGACTTCAATTCGCAGAATATTTTTTAATCATGGTAAACACGAGATTGACAACAAATAACACTGAGTAATACAGTAGGTAAGCCTTGTGATATTTCATTTTGATAAACTTCAACATGAAGCAAGTTTAATTTATTGATGAATTGATTCACAATAAAATTAACAGCATCCCATTCGTAGACTTTTCATATAGGGTTAAAGAAATGTATCAAAGAAAAGCCCTTACGTCGTTTAAAACCTTGCTCAATATAGTGAACTGAACCCCGAATTCTTGGATCGCTTACTAACGATCGTGTTTCCTTTCGGAAATCCAGAATAAATGTAGCGTTAAATTTTCACAAATACGTGGAATGAAACAAAGAAATGGACCTGGTTATCCTGGAAATGAGTTCTGAAATTATTCCAAACAGCATTATCTCGTTTATAAATGCATCATTTACGCAAATCGCAGCGAAATTACGTCCTGAACTTGTTGGGGAGAACAGCAACCCTAACACCGGAAGTCGAAATTGAGTCGTGTCCAGACTATTCACGCGCTTTCGCGTTCTGAAATGACGTTCCCATCCTCTTGCTAAATCACTCTATTAGCAGAAACGAAAATCCTCAAGGAGAAAACGAAGTGGACAGTTCGAGTTTTGAAGATTTTCACACTCAGATTGCAAGCTTACTTACGGTATTAAAAAATCAAACACAGCTAACACTCGTGTAGTATATTTAGTTTCGTGTTCAAAAACAAAGCAGAACAAAACAGGAATGATGAAAAATATAGCCAGACTGGCATAACAGTGGAAATTCATACTAATCATGACGGTGTCAGAGCGACCGCGATCTTGCTGAGGTCCTACGCGGCTAGCTCATCATGGCTTTATTATGAAACGAACAGAGAAGCCTTGACTGTGCTCTGTTCTCCTGTAAAGCACTTAGGAAGCGGCTAAGTGGAGAGAAATACTGGAATACGTTTCGTGTTTCTCCCTACTCTTCTTTCGTGCTCTAACCGTTTCCTGTGTGCTTTACAACAGAACAGAACACAACCAAGGCTTCGCTATTTGTTAACTGGAATTTTCATTATAAGGTTCCAGGGTGCTAAAGTTTGGAATGATATAAGCGGTGACATAAAGCTTCTCTCTCTCAAATATTTTAATACGAAGTTTAAGTCAATTCTTATTGTTAAACATCAATTGTAGATATGCCAAGATTATATTTTTTGTGGCTTTCCGATGTTAAATACTGACATAGTTAGCTTTCATTTGTTGTCTTTCCTGTGGTCACACAACTTTTTAAAAATATACTCACCTGTAGAAGGTCATCCACTAGAAAAGTAACTTAGTAGTTAGGCATATTAAAAGTATATTTTTGTAGAGGTAAATGAATCGTACGTCATATATCAGTCAGAATTTTATTAGCTCAATCAGTTCATGAAAATGAAAGTAGCTGTAAGAAAATGTACAAAAACAAAATCAAACGAATTAAAAGAAGTGTGCAAAGCGTGTCGGTCATGAATGTTATTTGTATCGTGGTTCAACTTTAGTCTCATCCAAGAAACATTGAATTTAATGAGACTTTCAACTGAACGTGCTGCAAGTGACGAGCGTAGGTGATGTCCAGAGCAGAGCCTTTTCATCTTTGGACTTTTGTGGTTTCTTATCTTGCGGCATAGTGGTAAGAGTGTTTTTTGTGCGTGGTAACCACTCACCTTTCACCTATGTGCCTTAACACAAACTACAGTTCATGTACAATGCAATATACCTAATACTGTCATTCGCTATGATGTTTTCAATGTCTTATTAAAGGATGAATTTTTGAGAACAAGTTCGATTTTAATGCGTCTGAAAATACATGTTCATTGATTTTTCCACCTAAAATCTGTTTAGACTTGTTCAAGTCACGTAGCCAGATTGTAATGGTTTTCTCTCTGTCATTACTAAATGCTAAGCATATTTTTGTTGATCTTCATTGTAGAGTTTTAGCCCCTTTACCAGGACTGCTGACCAATTCATTTTTCCCCTCCCCCTATAATATCAATACAAAGGCAAGCTCATTGGTGACGAGAATAAAGAAAAGGAATGTTGTCTGATCAACTCCCCAATTCTCAGAGTTAACATATCTATGTCAATCAGCAAAGAAAATCACTGTTTGAGAAATGTAGGGAGGAAATGGGGAAGATAAACAGAAGATTCCTCTAATATTTGTGGTTCTGAAGCAACTCTAGTAAGAGATATTTTTAGTCGCCGGAGTGCATGTTTAAATAAACTCGTTTAATTTGACCTTTTCTTCCGCTCAGACTGGCGGACGAGCTAAAGAGGTGCTATGTAAACATGCCACCCATCTCGTGTTGCTCAGTCATTTTAATATTTGAACTGCGCATTTTCAACGAGATGAACTATTTTAAGGAATGACATCCTTAGTTCGCGACCTACAGATACATTTTTAAAGCTTACCTGTTTGGGTCATTGCAATCAAAAGGATTTTATCGTCGAAAAAAGATCAAGTTTTTCATGAATAATCCCAGCTCTTCTGGACGTTTCTTAAAGTTAAATACTTATATACAAATTTATTGATCTGACAGTAAAAGGCGCTTGTTTCCCTCTTAAAAGATTGAGTATTGAAAGTAATCACGTTTTACGATTAATTATCTCAAGGGTCACTTTAATGAAAAGGCTTTACAAAATAAAAGCGCAACAATTTCTTGGGAATTTATGTTTGTGTTCCTTGAAAGACTAAATAAATACTGTTTTAACCTCGTCTTGACTTTATCCTTGAAATTTTTGATATTTTTGCTGAGGAGATTTTAAAACATTTCTCGTCATTATCATGATTACAATATTGTTTCAAACCTTATCAGTAGTCCAAGAGTATATTTATACCTGGAGAGAATTAAACTTGACTAATTACATGCTTGAATGTTCAGATCTCTCAAAGTATTACTGATACTTCAGTAAATTGACTGCCTTAGCTGTCAATAAGGCCGTGAGCCAAGCGTCTCTGACTTCTGCAGACGAAAATCTCAACATTCTAATACTCCCATCAACCTGGGAAATCTTAATGCATATAGAGTTCTGAACAGTCAAAGACGTGACACTGGACATCATTATGATCTCGGAGAACACCAGCACTTCTTCCCTCTTCTCATAACAGTATAGCTTATCTTCCAACAGCACAAAGCGTCTCTTATGCCAACTTGGTCTTCTTCTGAACACAGCGCACTCTTTTAGCCGGCAAAAATCTCCTTCTTGAGACGATACCAAACTACCGAAGTTGTTGTTTATAAAACGATAAGATGGAGGCGAATACGGAAGGTAGCTCTTTCCTTTTGTTAGTTTTTTCTTCTGCTTTGGCAAAGGCTCTTTCCAGAATTTCGGATTTACCTGCCAAAGGTAGGTTTCACTGCGTGTCTTGTAAAGCTTCTCCATAACTGATAAATAAAATTTTGCGGGTGAGGTGTACTATGTCGAGGTAATTTACCTTTTTAAGATTTAAGCGATATCCGCACAAATGAACAGAAAGACGCACCGAAGTTAGATTTATAAACGACCCAACCTGCTTTGATTTGCCTCGCGGAGAATTGGCGGAAACCCCTTAGGCACGTACTTAAAAACCGTTTAAACTCTCTCTACTTCTTTCTACTACGCGGGTTACGTGTTTTTGCGTGGTTCTAGAATTTTCAAACGTCAATGTTTCATATTGTTGACCGATCTTTGAAGCTGACCTGACCTTCAGTCAACGTGAATACTATTTCTTATCATTGTGAAGATTCTTGAATAAATCTGATGTTGAAAATCATGATTAGATAGCGATTGAATCTTGACCAAATTGCAGCTTCTTTATCTCCGGAGAGCTGTGTTCTTTTATCTGGTTATCAAGTACCAAGATAATTTCTTCGTCAGTTGGGCGAAGTGTAAATAATTTGGTGGTCATCGCGATTTGGTGAACAATACTATACTCTTCTTCTTTGTTTTCCTATTTACATACGCTTACATACCTTCTCGTCACGCAACGCAAATGTTACGGTACACGTAGCGATACGTGCAGTCATATGGTTGAATTTCTTCAGTACTTGAATCTACTGAAACTTTATTGGAATTCCCACGCCACTGTTCCTTTGCGAGCCGCATAGTAATAAACTTGGACAAAAAAGACTTCTCGTTTGAAGAACTTCAACTTGCCAATGGAAAAGTCTTTGGTCTAGGCATGCGTGAGATGAAACTTTACGGCATAGAGTAAAATATGGACTGGACCATTTTTTGGACCATTTTTTGGGCCATATTTTGGACTTTTTTTTTTTGGACCATTTTAGAGGGGGGGGATGGAGCACACCATTATTACTGAGGGAGGGGTGGGATGAAGTCTATCAGTTCTGAGGGAGGGGTGGGAGGCAGAGTGTTATTACTCAGGGAGGGGTGTGAGACGGACTATTATTACAAAGGGAGGGGTGGGAGGTGGTTGTAATGGTAAACACTACTGGTTAATGGAGCTTTAACTCGATCGTACAAACAATTTGAATTGGATTTTCGACTGAGGGTTTGTATGTCAAAATTTTTTTGGGCTGGGTCGCGGCGTTTCTTCATTTTTTTGTCATGCGAAAGCGAAACTACCACCAAACACTGGACTTCTACGTTTTGCCGACGGAAATTATCGGCAAGCAACAGTAGCCACCATAGTTCCACTTCGCAGGTTTCATAGGTCTTAACGCAAGAACTGATTGACAGCGGCTTGAGTAAATTGGAAAACAAACCTAGGGGAGTCGCGAGGGATACCCGGTCGCGATTTCCGGTGTCGGTGATTAACTCCTTTGTTTGCGAAACAGATGAAATCGATATTTGCACTTTCCCATTTTGAGAGTACAGCAGTGTTTTTGGTCGATTCGAGAGCATGGATTCCTCTTCAAAATCGTTCGCTGATGATTTTTAATAGTAAAGGTATAAACTTTAAAATTGCAATAGCGCTTGTGAATTCTATATGTTGCCAAGTTAAGGGCTAAAGACCGGAAATTCCGTGATCTCGTTTGATAAGATCAATGACAAAAGGAAGATAGTTAAAGTTAATAATTACATACTGTATACACAAAGGGAAACTTGAAGCAACTGATAGTGCACAAATTGACTCAAAAGGTGCACGCATAACTCAACAGTGGAGGATCATAAACGCGATATTTTCAATACAAATTAAAGTCCAGTATTAACGTGGCAGTTTCGCTTCCGCATGACAAAAAAATGAAGATACGCCGCGACCCAGAGCTTAAATTTTGACATACAAAAACTCAGTCGAAAAACCAATTCAAATTGTTTGTACGATCGAGTAAAAGCTCCCTTAACCAGCAGCGTTTCCTATTTCAACCACCTCCCACCCCTCCCTTTGTAGTAATAGTCCGTCTCACACTCCTCCTTGGCTTATGTATTCCATTCTGCGCATAAATTTCTAAAATTAGAGACCACCCGCGATTACGCAGCAAGGTGCCATGTTATCGATAAACCATTTAATAGAATAGGGTTGTTAGGTATTATCAACTGAGTTGGTAACGTAAATTGGCCACCATAAAGAGTTTCAAAGTTGACATTGCGAGCGTTAGCCCTTCGACAATCGCTCTGACGAAGGTCTAACGCTCGCTGAGTTATCAACTCAGTCAATGATACTTAATTACCCTGTTGTACTCTTCCACTGACGCAGCTCCGGTTTTTACTTATTACATTTATCGAACTTGACCATTTACCAAGTTATTTACTAAAAAACATAATTTAAATGTTGTTATGTTTTTATTCTACTACATCTTAAAAGTTATCAATTCATTACAAAGCAAATAGTGTCTCATAACTGAAAAGTCTCCCAGCCGTATCATAAGACAACACTAAAAAAACGCACTAATAAGCATCTAACCAAGGAGAACATCCAGTCATGTTGTGTGATCATCTAAATGACATTTGTCACTTTTCAAGGACCAGAATTAAACTTACAATTTTTCACTTGATTTTAATGATAACTTCTGTTCATGTATTTGAAACCACAGCCATTGTCACTGACAAGATTTTGGACTACTTTCATCTGGATGATCAAAGCGTATGGTTAATGTCACTCCAAAGTTCCAACAATGTATAACGATAAAAATATATAGAGTCTAGTTCCAATAATATAATAGCCTTAATGACTAATGTAATGGCCTGTTAGTCTAAAACTTGACACA